>NC_034613.1:147412535-147433881 GCF_900095145.1 Mus pahari
ATTTGTGTTCTTTTAGGGTCTGTATCACATCTGTCCCGGATCTTCTGGCTTTCATAGTCTCTGGTGAGAAATCTGGTGTAATTCTAATCGGCCTGCCTTTATATGTTACTTGGCCTTTTTCCCTTGATTCTTTTAATATTTTATCTTTATGTAGTACATTTTTTGTTCTCATTATTATGTGTCAGGAGGAATTTCTTTTCTGGTCCAGTCTCTTTGGAGTTCTGTAGGCTTCTTTTATGTTCATGGGCATCTTGTTCTTTAGGTTTGGGAAGTTTTCTTCTATAATTTGGTTGAAGTTATTTGCTGGCCCTTTAAATTGAAAATCTTCATTCTCATCTACTCCTATTATCCGAAGGTTTGGTCTTCTCATTGTGTCCCGGATTTCCTGGATGGTTTGAGCTAGGATCTTTTTTTTGCATTTTCTTTGATTGTTGTGTCCATGTTCTATATGGAATACTCTGCAGCTGAGATTCTCTCTTCTATCTCCTGTATTCTATTGCTGATGCTCACATCTATGGTTCCTGATTTCTTTCCTAGGGCTTCTATCTCCAGAGTTGTCAAATTTTGGGTTTTCTTTATTGCTTCTATTTCCCTTTTTTAGGTCTTGGATTGTTTTGTTCAATTCAATCACCTGTTTGTTTCTCTTATCTCTCTCTTTAAGGACTTCTACCTCTTTAGAAGTATTCTCCTGTTTTTCTTTAAGGATTTGTACCTCTTTAGCAGCGTTCTCCTGCATTTTTTAATAACGCCCTTCTCAAAGTCCTCTACCAGCATCATGAGGTATGCTTTTAAATCCGATTCTTGCTTTTCGTGTCTGTTGGGGTATTCAGGACTGAATGAGGTGGGAGTGCTAGGTTCTGATGATGGTGAGTATTCTTGGTTTCTGTTAGTAAGATTCCTATGTTTGCCTTTCGCTATCTGGTGATCTCTGGAGTTAGTTGTTATAGTTGTTTCTGGTTGGAGCTTGTTCCTCCTGTGATTCTGTTAGCCTCTGTCAGCAGTCCTGGGAGTCCAGCTCTCTACTGAGTCTCAGTGGTCAGATTACTCTCTACAGGCAAGTTCTCCTCTAGCAGGGAAGCTGCACAGAGGCCTGGCGTTCAGAACTGCCTCCTGGCTGAAGATGTAGTCCCCAAACAGGGCCTGTCCCAGTAGATGTGTTGCCTCTGCTGTTTATTCACTCACCTGCACAGACTAGCCACTGAGGGACCCTGGATACAATATGACTCTTTATTGCCCTTTCCGCGGCAATGCACCGGAGCAAAGATGGCTCTCCTACCAGCTCAGGCCTTGAGATCCCTCCTGGGTGGACACCCCTCCTTGGGCAGGAAAGGTACTGGATGTCTGGAGCCAGAATCGGAGTCTGTCCCAGCTGCTGTGTCACTTCTGCAGGTCGCCCTCTCCCCAGCAACACACGGGGCAAAGATGGCAAAGATGGCTCTCTTCTTTGTGATATTCTTAAATAAGATGAAGAATTGTTTCCTGTCATTGTTAAAGTTGTGTAACTGTTGTTTTATATCACTGTAAAAAAAGACGAGACAGGCTAACTTTATTAAGGCAAGAAATGTATTTTTTTACAGTTTTGGAGAGTCAAGAATATGACATCACCATAAGCTAATATCACCTTGGCTAATAAGAAGCCACAGAGGGGTTCATGAGTCAGGCTTGGGTTTTTATACTAGAGCTCTCACTTGCAGCAAACCGAATTTCATTCTGAGGACAACACTCCTAAGCATCTAAGGACATCTCATTTAGCTATACCTCATAAACTTCCCATCATCTCCACATTGTAGACCAAGTCCCTAATATGAAAACATCACCTAATCTATATTCAAACTGTGGGATTTTAGTTATTAGAGTGGGCTGAATGCCACAGGTCAGTTAAGATTGGGGTTAGATGATATTTGAATATATTTTTATAAAATAATGGCCATGGTTATTATTAGCTTGGAGAGTTGTAATCAGCATACAATAGTGTCTTTCAGTATTCTGTAACATTAAGTCAAGAAAACAAATGAGCACTTAGCTCTAGGGATGTACATGAGGCAACCAGAGGTTGCTGGCATATTCTGTCTTCATCATGCTTCAGAGATAACTATAATGCTCTGTAATGGACCTGAGAATCTTTATTCTGTTCAATTATAATGTGGCTAAGAGAGAACTCACAGTTGATCAGTCTCTGATAGCTGGGACGTTTTCTCTTCCAAGCTCAGTTGAAAGCTCCATAGAGCTGAAAAACACGAAGCAAAATGAGATATATCCTTTTCATTTTCTTTTTGAGTTTTAAATTTTCTGTTTATTATATTTCTGTTTATTGTTTTACACAGTTGTGTGTTTTTATGTATGTGTGTGTGCACGTGCATATGTATGTGCACAATAGAGTACATGTAGAAGTCAAAAGAAAACTTGCAGGAGTTGGCTTTGTTCTTTCACCTGTTCTTGGAACTGGGCTCAGATTACCAGGAACCTTTCCTGGATGAGCCATCCTTGTCTCCCTCTCCCTCTTTATAAACAAATGTTTCTACCCAGAAAAATCACTATGTAGTACTGTCTAGCCTCAGACTCATTTCAGTCATCCTGATTCATACTTCTGAGGGGTGGGATTATAGGTATTCTCATTTGTGGCTTCCATGTTGAATCCACTCTGAGCATTGAGATGTCTATGCTTGAGCCCTACTTCCTACCAAGTAAGTCCTAAACTCAAAAATGAAACACATGGATACCCATATATTTTTAAGGGTTGTAGTTGATTTGAATCAAAACCTTTTAAGGGTTGTGATCCCTGTGTGATGGCTATTAGCTTAGATACAAATTAGTTGAAACTATGTCTATAGGGAATTTCTCCAAAAGTTCAACACAGGTAATATATAACTATACACTTCTATTCCTAGATATGTTCTCAAGTAAATGAAACATGCTAGCTATGGCATTTTTCATAGGATCCAAGATGATAGAAATAATGTGAATGGCTACCATTTGGTGAATGGTAAATTGAATATGATATATTTATCATATGATGGAATATTATTTAACCATAAACAGGAATGAAGTAGTGATTCATGCTACAAAATGGATGGACTTTGAACATAATGCTAAGTGTACAAAAGATCAAATATTGTATAAATGTATGTAAAACATCCCCAAATAATTTCATATATGCAGAAAGCATATTAGTATCTACCATCACTTTAGGTTTAAGCAGATGGGAGTGACTGATAGCGGGCAGGTATCAGATTTTATCAAGGGTAATGTAAATGTTCTATAATTTGACACTAGATATGGTCGTGCAAATTGCTAACTATATTAAAAACCACTGAAGTGTATGCTTCAGAACATTGAATTTTATAGTATGTGAATTTTATCTTGAAAAGAAAAACTAGGCTTAGCCCTTGCTTAAAATTTGACCTGAGCATGTGAATTATTATAACCAGTGGAAGTGCCAATGTCTCTCTTCAGTAAAATAGAAGAGAGGCTCACAAAAGAGATGCTGGCCAGATAAAATTTAAGTTTTGAAATGCCTATACATAATCTGTTCTTAATACATGGAAATCTGTGCTCCCCTCATAACTTGCCCCCCTGTCTCAGAGAGGGGCTCCATGAAGATACTATATGCATACAGAGGAATAAGAAGCATTAAGTGGAGAGGTAGAAGTTGTTCAGTCACTCTTTCCTTATTGGAACCCACCCCCTGTTTCCTGTGAGATGCTTGTGGTCTCTGAACTATTGGATGTTTAGGGGTAAGTCTTTGGGTCTTTATAAAATTTACGTGTTGTAGTCTATAACCTCCATGTTATTTTTTTTAGTAAGCTCTTGGGAGGTTATTATCTAAGATGAGGTCATAGAGTAGGGTCCTCATGTTGGGATGAGTGCTGTTATAAGAAAAGATAAAAAACAAAACAAAGCACACACATACTTACCCAAGCTCACTCTCTTTCTTCCTTTTTCCTTCCTACCCTCCAGACTATGTGAGGCCATAGCACAAAGCTGGCCATCTGCAAGACATGAAGTTAGACAGACTTCACCAGAAATCAATTGGTTAGCACCATGAGAATGAATGAATGAATTGAATGAAGAATGCTAGGCATATCAACATTTAAAGATTTATTTTATTTGCTATGAACTCATGCATATATCATGAGAACAGCTATGAACAGGGCTGACTGACTCACCTATGATCATTTTTTTTTGAACTTCAATCCTGATTCTGGACATCCTGACCTTGACTTTTGATTCTCTGTTTCAGAATTCCATGCTTTTGATTTTGGCTTTGTGTCAGTTGCCTCCTCCAAATCTGTTCTGTCTCTATGTAGACTGTTCTGTTTTAATTTGCAGAGGAAAATTATAACAGCTTTTCTCATTTCCTGGATGTCTCAATTTATTTTCCAAGAATTTAACTGCATATAGTTGGGGTTATGCTTCGTTTATGGAATTTTGACCTAGCAAGCATAAGCATAAGTTTGATCCCTAGCACTACAAAATAATTTTAAAAGCTAAATATAAATTAACTTGAGAATTTGAGGAGGTAGAAAATACTGTTTGTGGTAATGCTTGGCCTGACTCTCTACTGACTTTGCTGGATAAGGTAGAAAGACTGGAATCTGGAGACAAATTGTCATTTTTGAGTAGAATAAGGTTTATGGGGTTTAGACCCTCCTTTTGACTATAGAAGAAAGCTTTATATGTTGTGAAAATATATATACACCAAGTGGTCTAGGGTGTGTGTTTGTGTGTGTTTGTGCACATGCATATGTGTATCTGGCAAATTTACTGCTTTGCAAGGGCATAACTGGCCAAAGATTCTCTGTATTCTAAAGTTAATTTCTGGGTTTTCACCAAGACATGCTTCCCAGAGTACTCCCTAATGTGATGGGAAGATTCTCAGGCTGGCTTATCCTCAGGAAACATGGCATCCTTTTAATGGACTACTTTTACTTACCCTGGTGTATTTTGGGTACAATCATCAGGCTAAGTGAAAGTCTAGAATCATCCTCCTTTTCCTCTCTTACATTGGAAGTCAGTGTGCATTACAACTGAATAAATTCTCAGCCATCTCCATTTCCAATTCTAGTTGTGTTTGTATAGATGTGTTTTTTTTATTTCTCATATACTAATGGCGTCTGCTTCTGAGAGAATGTGAACTAATGGATATAGATAACAATAACCAAACATAGAAACATAGAAAATGGGAGTGTCTGCTGTGAACAGACACCAAGGCAACTCTTATAAAGCAAACATTTAACTGAGACTGACTTACAGGTTCATAGGTTCAGTCCATTATCATCAAGGTGGGAGAATGGCAGCATCCAGGAAGGCATAGTATAGGTAGAACTGAGAGTTTTACATCTTCATCTGAAGGCTGCTAACAGAATACTCCATTCCAGGCAGCTAGGATGAGGATCTTAAAGTCTACTCCCACAGTGGCACACCTATTCCAACAAGGCCACACCTCCAAATAGTGCCACTCCTTGGGCCAGGCATATTCAAACCATAACAGGGAGTATAAATGGCCATGCAGTGGAGTGTATAAAAATAAGGGAAATACTAGCAAATGATGCAAGGGCATTATCAGCAGCAGGAGATTGGTTGAAGGTTGTTGGCTGGATGAATAATAAATAGTTCTTAGGAGGCTGTGTTGATTCTAGAGTACAGATTTTTAACAACCTATGATCTGGGAGGTATCCATACTGAACACAAAGAAGAAATTAAGTTACAAGAACTAGGGATGAAATCACAACCAAAGTGGCAGCCCCAAGTTATGAAATGGTGTTCTGGAGATTAATCCAGATATCCTTAAATCTTCTCACTGGAGATCAAAATTAAGTCTAGACACTAGTATACAATTAATCTTTTAGTTATGGTGAAGGATACATGGTGGTTCAGTCCTGGAAGAGAAAGGATTTAATTTGAAGCTTCATGATAGCATATACTTTGCTTAAGAGAATGGGGAAATGAACCGAGGTAGCTATTTCTGGGTGCTGGACTAGGAAATGAAAGAACCAATGAGATCTATGAGGATTGGAATTGCTAAAAAGATTAAACTGCTGTTTTTAATTGGAAGTATGTTATTTGAAAATTATACAAGTCCCAATCTGACCATAACATTTTGGCTAACCTAGTATTTATAGAAATACTCCTTTTGTAGAAAATACTCATTGGGCAATTATATGCAAACCAATTGTAGGATGATGGTCAATGGTAATGTGGTTTATATCTGCTCTATAACATACCATTATTTGTACCTATAAACTATTTGTCTTGTTTGCAGTATCAAGAAGCAATGAAAATTGAGTATTAAAATGACCAAATATAATCCAAGATCATCACATTTAAAGTCAAGAGAATATGAATGGCTCTAAAGTGGAGTTATCCATTTTTATTTTATAGCCCTATAATTGAAAACAAAGATTCTAAGATATCTTCCTGAAGAAATATGGATTATTAGAAGCATTAGAAACAAATTCAATCTATATTTGTTCTATTTCTATAACTAAGAACTCTGTTGTCAGCAATGATCAAGTCTGGCACAGCTTTTCTGGAACCAGAGCCTTTAGCAAATTAAAATGTTTCAAAAGCCAGGAGAAAATTCAAAGTAAAACTTTCTTATTTAAATGCAAGCCAAAAATAGGAGCCAAATTATCAAAAGCCGCTCATTTAGGTTACTTTTCACTTTTCTGGTTGCATTATTGCTCACCAATAAGAAGATGGAAAAGCACTACTGAGTTAGGTGAATGTGCATTTTTTCATTAATCTATTCACTTTACATCCCAATATTTGCTCCCCTCCTTCCACCTTATTGCTCACCAGTAAGAGGAAGGAAGGGCACTACTTACTGAGTTAGGTCAATGTGTGGGCTTTTTTTTTTCATTTATTTACTTATTCATTTGTTTATTTATTCACTTTGCATCCTAATATCTACCCTCTTCTTCCACTCCTTCCCTCACATAGCTCCTCCCCCTTCTGCTTCCCCCTTTTCATCCCATATTGGTACATCAAGTCACAGCAGGACTAAGTGCATCCTCTGCCACTGAGGCCAGACAAGGCAGACCAGTTAGGAGGAGAGAATCCACAGGCATACAACAGATTCAGATACAGCCTTGACTCTAGTTGTTGGGGGCCTGCATGAAAACCAAAGTGCACATCTATTACATATGTATGAGGGCTCTAGGTCCAGCCAATGCTCACTCTTTGGTTACTGTGTCAATCTCTGGGAGCTCAGGGAGTTTTGTAGAAGAGTTTGGGGAAGGATTGAGGGACCTGAAGAGGATAGGGACTTCACAGGAAGACCAACAGTGTGCATTCTTATAATCAAATTTATTTGAACAGTTTAAGGGGCAAGTGCACACTTAGTATAAGTGAAGCCTTGAGTTCATTCTCTACCACCACATAAACTGGTTGCTGTAGTAGTGCCCACTTGTAATCCTAACATATGGAAGGAGGCAGGAAGATCAGGAGGTTGAGGTCATTCTTCCTTACATAGTTCCCAGACCACTTGGGCTACATGAGACCCTGTTTTAAGAGTCACACACACAATGCTTAAACAAAATAAACTAACTTCAGAAATCCCTCCACTCCCACTGTAAACTTTTCAATGGGGAAATGATGGTATTTTATGAAATTTCACAAAAGATACATTCACGGTTTCAAAGGCAATGGTCATTATCATTGATAAGTTACTGTTTGAAACTGCATGCCATTGTCACATTCTGTTTTAATATCAAGCTTTGCCTTTGGAATTGTGGGTAGATATGTAGGCTATGGCAACTGTACATAGTGTCTCAATTAAATTACCAAATGCTATAACCAAACTGATCACCTAATGTTGCATTCTGAAGGATGAACTTGATTTAATCCAAGTCTGAAATATTTTTATTAACTAATAAAGTTACTTTACATCTCAAGTTTCCTGTCCTTCCTCTCCTCCCAGTTCCGCCCTCTGACTTTTCCTCTCCCACCCCTCCTTTTTTCCTTAGAGAATGGGAGGCCTCCCATGGACATCAACCCATCTTGGCATATACATTTGCAGTAGGACTAAGCAAATCTACTATTGAGGCTAGACAAGGCAGCCCAGTTAGGGAAAAGAATCCATAAGCAGGCAACAGAAATCAAAGATAGTTCCTGCTCCTGCTGTTAGGATTCCCACATGAAGACCAAGCTGCACAACTCTTACATATGTGTAAAAAGCTTTTGTTGGAACAAGATATTTGATTTCTTTCCACCAATTGCACAAAACTACACCTCGTTCAGAGTTATCCCAAGACAACTGAAAAGCTACTTTCAACTGTTTATATAATTAGAATCAAAACACTTTATCAAGGTTCTTTAGCTACAAATATTATTTGCCTAAATGTGTTTTTCTGTCATATTACAATATCAGGAAATCATTCCATATATGTTCAGTAGTAACAACTGAAATCATGGGGGGAAAGTCTCAAACTCAGCCTGGCTTGGAAGTCCATATTTTCATTTATTGAAAGGTTAGAAAAAGAGAGGAACATCCATAATCTTTTCTTAACATTAATTTACTTTGTGATAGATTACTATTTCATTATTTCCTACCAATAGTTTTGGATATCTACCAAATTCAAAGACAGCATAAAATACACACCCTGTTTTAATTGGGCTTCCACCATTGAGTAGGGTATAAAATACTCCAATTACCTTGAAACTAAGCATAAATATTAGGGACAGTTTTCACCAAGCAGGTGCAAAGTACAAAAGATGACATCTTTTCCAGGTAAGACCCAGGAGTAGTTCTGACATGGGCATTGATATAAGTATACTAGTATCCAGTGTAATCATGTTAGGAAATAGATGAACTTGATATTTCGCCATGGTTGAGTCTTTGGCAAGAACAAAGACACTTTGTTCTTGTTCTGACTGCAACAATATCAACTTTCTTCTCTATATCTCTTCACCATCTCCATTATATCAGTTAATTGACCTAATTCCCATTAACTTTGAATATTTCAAGTTAACCATCAATTCTTATAGGAATCTCATCTGGTTCCTTTCTAAATGACATTCCCTGTACTTCATTTCATTATGTATTTCTTGTGTTACCATACCTATTATGTTTATGATGAATACTTGCTTATTTCTATTTCCTAATATAGTCTTAACACCACAAGGACAGAAGTTTTATCAGTATAACTTACCAGCCCATTGCACAGAGCCTTGCCTATGATCAGCACCCAATAAATATTTATTTTCATAACAAATAATATAAAGCAATTATACAGAATCATTTTTCTTATGGTGATCATGAGTAGTTGAGCAATATAATTCTAGGAGAAACTAAGCACATCCAAGGCTTTTTAGATGCCTTTTCTTGTAATTGTATATTGTACAACTAGCATTCCTCCCATCTGCTATGTGTTGCAACCAAATTTTTCTTTGGTGAGTTAGTTGAAATACAGACTTTTTGGTGTGTAATAAAATACAGAAATGGCATTTTAGCCTGCATATTCAATGAAACTGAATAAAAATTCCTTAGAAAACTGCATGTAACTTACCAATCTAACATTTGCATGGCTCTTGCCTAGGATTAATGTTTTGGAATCTGAAACAGCAGGAAATTGTCATGAGAGAATATTTTCTGATGGTAGTGAACAAAACCTCAAAATAAAAAGGAAATTAGGACATTATCTTCTTTACCACACTCTTTAAAAATGAATTTTATACACACATACATAAACCATGCACATGTATACACACACACACACACACACACACACACACACACACACACACGGAGGAAGGAGGGGAAGCAAGGGGGAGAACAAAGAATGGAGGAAGAGAGAGAGAAAACTTGGAATATCCTGAAATACACACACACGCACACACAAACATATGCACACACAGACACACATATGCACACATGTACACACACACACGTGCGCACATGCACACACAAACACACAGAAAATAAGTAAGCAAATAATAAAAATATACTGAAACTTGAGAATATAGTTTAGATTTTAATATTTAATTGTTTTTAGGCTACAGTATTATGGATGCAGCCTATAAATTTAAAGACAATTTTTCTGACTTTTACCAAACCAGAAGAAGTATAGGTGAAGTCAATTATTTATGTGCAAGGGGATAATCTAGGAGATAATATTGACAGTGTGGGATTAGGAAGTTATTCATAGTTCAGACTGCTGATCTATGCAACATCTTGGATATAATTTTTTTTTAGCAACTGTCAGCCTTCTATTATATTACCAAGAATGATTTTTCTGTGCTCCAAAGTTGTTCTACCTATAAAACTTATGTCTTTCCATTAATGGCTACTGATTTATTTTGATTAATAGATTAAAATATATAACAATTGACTCATGTATGCTTAAAGAATTCTCTATACTGTAGTCTTATCTGGCTTTAGGTCTTTAAATAATATTAATGACTTTAAATTTGGTTTATCAATTAATTCAGTTGAGATCTTGAAAACCCCTGACTTTATTTTTTAATTCAATGCCTTAGTCTTTTAGCACTTGGATATTTTAAAGTAAATTATGACTAACCATTTTCTTTTGTGATCTAATAATATTAATTTGTTGAGAATTTCATAGAAGGTATTTAGGTCATATTCACTCCCCATTCTTCCCAGATCCACCCCCATGTACTCACCTCTCCTGATTTCAGGTCATCTTTATTTGGATAACTTACTGAGTCCTATTTGTACTGTCCATATACTTCTGGTTGTGGACTACACCCTTAATGAGAACCATATCTTTCTTCCCTAGAAGCCATTATCTGGCTACTTCTACTCAGGCAGAGAAATGAGGCCCTGACCTTCCATGTTAGACTATAACCAGCCATTTTATAAATGTTTCTGTTTAAGTGGCTGAAGTGGTTTGATCAGCAACATACATTTTTTTTAAAAACAGAGTTAGTTTATAACATTTTCTTCTCTTTATCTTCATAGCACAATCATATAGATCTTAGAGCAGCTCATTCATTTATACTGCTCTATGTTTTCATAGTTAATAGATACCTTACAAGTATATGCCCTTTATTAAGGATGTTTAAGCCTAATGCTAGGATCCTCCTTTAAAGCCAACAAATATATTTGCCTGGAGATAGGTTTGGAGTACTTGTATTTTCTAAATTAAAATACTTTATTAATTCTTTGAGAATTTTGTAAAATGCTTTGATCATTTTCACCCTTGACTCAACTCTTTTCAAACATATCTTCCTAAACTATCCACCTATCTTCATACCTTCATTTGTCTTTCTTTCTGTTCTTAATACCGATCAAGTCCAATTTGTACTGCTCATATGTATTGTACATATCACCTTTCAGTGAAGTGTGGACACCTTACCAGAGGTTACACTTAAAAAAAACCTGACTCTTCCTCTACCAGCAGCTATCAATTGGTTTTGCTCTGTGGATATTGTATTTTGTGTCTATGCAAACATATAAAGATTAAAACTGGAGACATATGCCTTAATTTTTACCTTTCCTAACATACCAATTTTTTTCTCATTTCATATTTCTGTTTTGTCTTGGACTTTTAGGATATGGCAAATATCCCTCTCTCTCTCTCTCTCTCTCTCTCTCTCTCTCTCTATATATATATATATATATATATATATATATATATATATATATATGATGTACCTGTTAGGCATCCATGGCCCACAATAATTGTTTTCTCTGAGCAGGCATGTAACAACATTAATGTTGAATAAGTGCTTGAGAAATATATAAAAATTTAAAGCTGAGCAGAGTCATATTGAATCTCATGGGGGTTGTAATTTATAAACAAGGAAAAATTATGTGCATCCTGACTACTCACCTTTTTATTGCCCATTTTCTGGAATTTAAATATTGTTGGAATTGTACAGAAAAGTATGTTTGATATTAGAGCAGCACAATCCAGTAATATTTTTATAATGATGAGAATATTTGAAACTACTCTCTTCAATATGGAAGCCACATGTGGTCATTGAGCAGTTAAAATGTGGTCTGGGCACTGAAATTTTAATTTTTAAAAACTTTTGTTGATGTTGATTTCAGTATTCTTGTGTAGCTAGAAGCACCCTTATTGCAGATATTTATTCCCAAGTATGAGCATACAGCCTTTACCACCTAAATGATGGGTACTTTTAGTCATCATTCTTCATCCTTCCTCTCTATCCTGGCTGGTATTCTAAATTGGTTTATTATTTAGTAATTTTGTTAATCTAATTGACTGGCCCTTCTTGATTTTTTGTTGCTATTTTCCTTAATAAAAATAAATATGTTTCCTCTTGTGTTTTAGATCTGTCTCCTTGGTCCTATTGGTGAATCTGATAGACAAGGTAGATGCGTTAGGGTCTAAGATGTCCCTTATTCTTTTGCTTGATAGACATTTAAGAATATACTACTTCCATGGGTGAAGGGATCAACAAATACTAATTGAAGTTTCAAGACAGTTTCTCTGTCTAAACAGAGACTTTGATCTCAGATCCCATAAGGATTGACCGTACATATTAAGTATCATTTCTCCTCTCCTTGCTGAAACACTGAGCTTAACACCTTTGGTAATTCAAACTTCCTGCAAAGTAAATTGTTGTACAAAGATAGGCACAGAAATCATCCAGTCTGATTAAAAATACAGCCATGCCATTTAAAATATCAGATTGTTAAAATGTAAAACTAAATGAAGCTAGTAATCCTGTGATTTCCTAGCCAGAATTATCAGATACACACACCTGGAGACTGTTTGTAGATGTTGACAGTAGTGTTCATTCGAAATCCTTTCCAGCTGAGTCCTCTTGTAATAGACTGTGTTAACCAGTCTTTAGTTTTGGACAGTTTTCTTGAAAGTTAGGAAGAAAGGGGTCTTAATTTCCTGGCATGCTTAACTGATATAGCATCTTCTCATAAGAATGACTTAAGCACCTTGTTGGATTCAAGGAGGCATTTCAAATATTAGAATAATGATTCATAAACTTGATCATGACCTGAATGGTTTGTAGAGAACAGATGCTTGCCCTCCCCACATCACAGTTTTTGAGTGGTATTGTATGCTATATAATTCATTTACATTTTCAACAAACTCCCAGAATTATCATACCACTACAAATATTACACTTTGAGAATTATTTTTTAAGCGATATATGGTTTTTTTTTTTTTGAGACAGGGTTTCTCTGTGTAGCCCTGGCTGTCCTGGAACTCACTTTGTAGACTAGGCTGGCCTCAAACTCAGAAATCCACCTGCCTCTGCCTCCCAAGTGCTGGGATTATATTTTATGGAAATCAAAAATCATAATATTTTAAGACCTTGTCATTTTCTTCTATAAAGTTAACGAGGTAGTCCAGTTGTCAGGGTGCCTTCCAAGCACTAGGACGTGAGTTTAATCCCCAGAATACAAATAAAAGTTCCAGGTTGTGGTAGGCAGTATTGGGGAAGTTGAGATATGTGAGTCCATGGGTCTTGCTGACTGGCTAACCTATGGTATGTGGCAACTTCAAGGCCAAGAAGAAATCCTCTCTTTAAAAGCCAAGATGGACCATGCCTGAGAAATGACATCTGTGGTTGCTCCTATCTGGCCTTTATACACATATGCCCACATATACATAGGAGCATGCCCACACAAACACATGCACACAAACACCCACAGGAAATATTTAACTTATGTATATCTATCAGATATTTTATGTGCATACACATACAAATTAATTCATTTAATGTTATATTCTACTATATGCAAGATTGTGGATGCGCGGACATAAACTTGACACACTGTACCAGATATTATGATATAGACAGGAAATATATTGGAAAGTGAACAGATAAATAAAATAATAATGTGCTTCAGGTTACAGAGCACAGTGAATTATGTCAGAATGTATAATATAAGCTTGTTTGCTTCATGGACATTTCTGAAGGATGCCATAGTTAAGCTGAGAACTAGTGAATACTAAGTAATTAGACAAGAATGAAATGGGAAGGAAGAAAAAGGATAAAATATAATACCATGGGCATGTGAAGGTATTCTGTAGGAAGGAATGGGATCTTCCTCCTGGCACAATGCAGAATGTGAAGAAAAAAGGCCACACAATTAGGAGGACAACAGGATTCAGGTCATATGACTGCTGTCAAAAACTTCAGATTAATTCTTATAGCCTCTATCCAGATATTTTTGACTATTTCTTTCTTCATCATATTTTTGTTTAATTTTGGAAAATATTATCTGCCAGGGAAAGGGAATGTGGAAGATAAATATAAATCAAATAAGGAAAACCAGTATAACTACCACAATGCAACATTATTTCTTACTGCTCACATTCCTGATGGAATTTTATGAGGAAGGGTTAAACATTCCTGTTCTAATAAAAATTTATTCTGCTCCTTCTGTAGCATGTAATTCTTGTGGTTATAGACAGTTGCAAAGTCTCAGTTCATAAATCTTACTCTAGCCTAAGATATAAATGATAAATGTAGACAATTTCCCAAGCATGAATCTTCCATAATACTGGGGCATGAACTTGAATTTCTCCTTTATTTTAATTTTTCAGTACTTCAGTTGAACCAATTAAAACTGAGGCATTTGGGGAAGGATGTAGTTCGAGGAACCACTAGCTTTCCCTTCTCTATGCTGGAAGGTATCCTTTGTCATGGATTTTGAGGGTCCCTTGATACACCTTGAAATCCCTGACTTTGATCCTTCTAGAAAAGTGCTTCTTTTCTATTTGGTCACTTGTGTTAGCACTTTCTACTATCATAGTGTCATTCACTACATAACTGTCCCTTACTATAACTGATATCAGCACAGCTTGGATGGCTGGACATTTCATACATTCTACCTGAATACCACCTTTCAGACTCAGTGTCTCTTTGGTCAGGTATGTGAGAATTTCTCCAGAGCACCAAGAGACACTTTAGGCCTTAAACAATTATTGCCCTCAAGTATGAGAAGGATGTTCCTGACCCAAGAGTGACCCCCTTTTCCACCACTAGTCTCCATCATTATTTATTTATTTGTTTCCAGTACAGCCTCACAAACAGTATCACTCAACAACCTACTGCCTCAAGTTGTTTCTTGAGGAATCCCAAAGCTTAACAGCCTACCATTCTGTGTTACTTTCATTTATTGGCAGGGCTTTTGTTTGTTGGTTTTGATTTGTTACCTTGTTGGGAGGTTAATTAGATGCAAGCCAAAACCAAATCCCACTTTCTATTTTTCCATGCTCCCATGTCTTGGGGAAAGGACCTATGAACATACCAATTTTTCCGTAAAACCCTGCAGTGTCCCAATCAGTTACAACTGCTTAACTTCTAGAACCCACTCACACCATTTATTTTTAAATCTGGGAACCATTTTTATCCTCAAACCCTGTAATAATGCCAACGGTCATATTATTTTCATATATGAAGCTAGAGAAGCTCACAACATTAAGGTGCTTTAAAATGGAGCTGATGGTACAGTATGAGTATACCTTAAATGATGAGAACCCCATTATTCACTAGCATTTTGACCACTTAATTCTGCATTCTCCCCAAAATTAATCTCAGAGATAAACAAAATATTGAGTTAATCAAATGAGAAATATAAACTATAAAAGGAGAAGAATCAAGGAAAATATCATTGGAAAACAAAATAAATGATGTCTGCCTTTTCTTTCACTTTGTTTGAAAAATGGCTATATGAAACTTTCTTTTAAGGTATTTTATGTGTATGACTGTTTTCCCTACATGTATGTATGTATACCACATGTGTGCCTAGTGCCTGTGGCAGTCAGAAGTTGGCATCACATCACCTGGAACTGCAGTTATAGAAAGTTGTGAGCTGCCATGTAGGTGCCGGGAATGAAACATTGGTTCTCTTCGAGAGCAACACATGCTATTAACCAGAGAGCCATTTTCCCAGACTCTGTATAAAAAATTTTAAAACACTCTTAGTGAAAGGGGAGAAAAGTTGGAGATAGATATCATGACAGAAAAAATAACAAAATAGAAAATTAATCTGGAATCTCTAATATTGCAATGATGAACACTGCAGAAAGTATAGAATAGAGAAAGCAACTGGAAGGATATTTTAAAGAAATAAATCAGTCATACAACACTTTAAACATCAGTAGCTTATCAAATTCACAACCTTTTCTCTTTTTTTTCACTTTTCATATGCCTCCTTTTCATGTGACTAAAGGAGCTATCATCTGGATAGTCTGTTTCTCTACCATCCCTACGTGTTGACATTCATGAATTTATCCAGAAAGAATAAGAACAAAAGAAGATTAATTCACTTATGTCTTTACTACCTTAGACCAGATGAAAATATATTATTTCTGTTCACCTATTTGCTGAACTGGACACAAGGTGTAGGGCCTGAGGGACTAAACTTAGGAAGGAGAAAACAAATCTCAATGGTAGTTCAGGGGTCTTTGTTACATGAATGAAGATCTCTAGAATTCAAGTACATGATCTCTAAAATGAAAAGACTTCTAGCAACATGACTCAACTAATAAAAATATATATCATAATGTATAATTGTGATATAACAGACCTTAGATGGTTAGAAAAACATGATTCAAATGTCTTTTAGGAAGCAAAATCAACTCCAGTATGAAAGATGAGTGACAACATCTGACAGAGGGCTAAAAATCCAAAATATATAGAGAACTCAAGAAGTTAACAACCCAAATAACAAAAGTAAAAATGTGGTACAGAGCTAAACACAATTCTCTAATGTTTGATAAACACTTAAATAAATGATCAAAGTCCTCAGTCATCAGAGAAATGCAAATCAAAACAATTCTGATATTCTACCTCATACCCATCAGAATGGCTAAGAACAAACAAACAAAAAAAAAGGATGTGAAGCAAGGGGAACACTTTTTCATTAGTGGTGGGAGTGCAAACTAGTGCAACCACTTTGGAAATCAATTTGGTGGTTCCTCAGAAAATTTGAACTTGCTCTACTTTAAGACCCAGATATAACACATCCCTGAGCATATACCCAAAATATGCTCTATCATCCCACAACTTGTTCAACTATGTCCACAGCAGCTTTACTCATAATAGCCAGAAACTGGAAACAACCTAGATGTCCATCAACTGAAGAGTGCATAAAGAAAATATGGCTCATTTACACAACGGAATACAACTCAGCTATTTTAATAAAAGGACATTATGAATTTTGAAGTCAAATGGATGAAACTAGAAAATACCATCCTGAGTGAGGTAACATAAACCCAAAAGAACATGCATGGTATATATACTCACTGATAAGTGTATATTAGCCATGAAGTACAGGATAACCACCCCCAATCCATAGACACAAAGAACCCAAATACCTAGGAGGACCCAATGGAAGTGGTTTAAATCTGTTTTCAGAAGGGGAAATAAAGTAGATATCAGAGGTGTATGGAGGGAGAGAACTGGTTAGAGGGTGGTTAGGTGTAGGTAGAGCAAGGGAGAGAAAACAGAAATAAGCAGTGGGGGTGCGTCTCTAGGAAGTACCTGGGTGTGGGTGCTCCAGGGTGGCTATGGGAGTAACTCTAAATGAAAGTCATATGTATCCTGAAATGTTCCCTTCCTGTAGTCCAGCAGAACTCCAAGTAAAGGGATCAAGACAGTAACTCACCCACAAAACCTTCAACCTAGAATGTGTCCTGCCTACAAGATGTGCAGGGACAAAGCTAGAGCAGAGACAGAGGGAATGGCCAACCAATGACTGCCCTAAATTGAGACCCATACCATCAGCAAAAACCAATCCCTGACACTATTAATAATACTCCACTATGCTTCCAGACAGGATTCTAGCATAACTGTCCTCTAAGAGACTCCACCCCACAAACTGACTCAAACAAATTCAGAGACCCACAGATACATATAAGATAGAGCTCTGGTAGTGTTTTGGAAGAGTTGTGGGGGGAGAGGGGGAGAATAGAGGGAACCAAAGAGTATAGGGATTCCATAGGAAGAGCAGCAGAATCAACTAACCTGGACACCAGGGGGTTCCCAGAGACTGAACCACCAACCAAAGAGTGAACATGGACTGGACCTAGGCTCCCACACACATATAGTAGATATGTAGCTTGATCTTTATGCAAGTTCCCCAAGAACTGGAGCAGGGTCTGAATATGGTGTCAGCCTATGGATCCTATTCCCCTAACTTGGTCACCTTGTTTTGCCTCAAGTGAGAGAAGATGCTCCTAGTCCTGCAGTAAGTGATAAGTGCACAGGAGTGGAGGAGCTGGGAAGTAAATGAGGGAGTTCCCCCTTCTAAGAGGAGAAGGAGAATGGGGAATGGGGAAAGGATCTGGGAGAGGGAGTAATAGGTAGGGGAGGAGGGGTTGATATTGGGGTGTTAAGTGAGAAAGTAAATTAAAAAAATAAAGATGAGGGATAGAACCATTTTTATCAACTCTACATCTGGAATGAGATAGAACAATATCTTCCAATACTGTATAGGAAAATTATTGCCAACTAAGACTCCTATATCAGCTGTCCTATTTACTGAGGATGAGAGTGAAATAGTGCTTTTTTAAAAAAACCTTTAATGTATTTTTCCTTAGGAAGTCCCTGGAACATGAGCAGCACTATAGATCATGAAATAAATAAGGATTTGAAACAGTAGGTCAAACACAGAAGGAACAACTTCCCAAAATAATGGTAAACAAATGTTCTGAAAAAGCAATGGTTAGAGATTCAAAAACTTGCCCTAATGGAACATGAAGAGGGAAGATATTAGGGAAGAAAATGTTAACCGAAATATGAACTGGAAGGTATGATTGAATGGATTAATTTTAAATTGTCATACTTTAGGGTATAGAAAAAATTAACAGTAAGGATAAGGATAACTAAGCAAAGGCATATGAGACTGTGATCAGTCTAAAAAAAGAACTTATAAGAAAGTTAGCTTAATCAGATCATACCTTTAATTTACATTAGCCCACTGATACTAGATAACAACTAACATAATGTTATGCTCTATCTATTCTTGAATGATGAGTTGAGGTGAAGGAGAATATGGGACCTACATAATTATGTATCAAAATATCTACTAAATAGATGATGTCATCTTAAGTAGGTTTATATTATGAAATTAACTTAATCTCAGCCAATTTGAGGTTTTGCAGCATGTTATCTTTTATTTAATTTAATTTTCTATTTATTCACTTTGCATCCTGCTCCCACAACCCTTTCCCCTTCTCCCTTCCCTTCTCCTCTGCACAGGCACCCCTACCCCAGTCTGCCCTTCACCCTGGCACTTCAAATCTCTGAGAGGCTAGGTGCTTTCTCTCCTACTGAGGCCAGACAAGACAGCCCAGCTGGAAGAACATATCCCATTCACAGGCAACAACAGCTTTTGGGATAGCCTATGTTCTAGTTGCTCAGGACCCATATGAAGGCCAAGCTGCACAACTGCTACACATGAGTGGGGAGACCTAGGTCCAGCCTGTGTATGTTCTTTGGTTGGTGGTTCAGACTCTGAGAGCCCAAGGGTCCAAGTTACTTGACTCTGTATGTCTTCCTGTGCAGTCCATATCCCCTTCGGGACCCACAATCCCTCCTCCTATTTTTCCCTAAGAATCCCCAAGCTCCATCTACTGTTTGGCTGTGAGTGTCTGTGTCTGTCTGAGTCAGCTGCTGGGTGAAGGCTCTCAGAGGACAACATGCTTCTGTCTGCAAGCATTACAGACTATCATTACTAGTGGTAGGGATGGTGTTTGCCCATGGGATGAATCTCAAGTTGGGCCAGTTATTGGTTAGCTAAGTCTCTCAGTCTCTGTTCCATCCATTATAGGAATCACTTTAGGCTGGGAAATTTTTCATCTATGATTTTGTTGAGAATATTTTCTGGGTTTGAAGCTGGTACTCTTCGACATCTTCTAATGTTATTATTTCTAGGTTAGGTCTTTTCATGGCATAGCATATTTCCTGGATGTTTTTGGGGGGCAGGTTAGGAAGTTTTTTTAGCTTAAACATTTTCTTTGACTTTATCTTCTATGCCTGAAATTCTCTTTCCCATCTCCTGTATTCTGTTGATTATGCTTGTTTCTGTTATTCCTGCTTTCTTTCCTAGGTTTTCTATTTTTCAGGAATTTCTCAGTTTGTGTTTTTGTTATTGCTTCTATTTCAACTTTCAGGTCTTTCACAGTTTTATTTATTTCCTTAACCTGTATAATTTATTTTCCTGTGTGTCTTTAAAGGGTTTGTTTTCTTTTTAAAGACCTCTATCTTTTTTTTTTACTGTATTTTTCTATATTTTTAAAGGAATTTATTCATTTCCTCTTTAAAGGCCTCTATCATCTTTATAAGATTGGATTTAAGGTCATTTTCTTGTGTTTCTGTTGTGTTAGGATATCCATGGCTTTCTATAGTGGGGTAGCTGTGCTTTGGGTGTGTCATATTGCCCTGGCTCTTGTATTTTTTTTTTTTTTTGTGATTAAGAGCACTAACTGTGGCTGATCCTGTGCCACAATGCTCCTTACCCAAATACGGCTGGGAGAGAGCTGGTCTCCCAGGAGTGCTGACAAGCCTGTAAGCACAGATAAGACCACCACTTCTTCACAGAGGGACCCTCCAGGAGCCCTCAGGTTACAGGAACTGAGGAGCAGCCTGGGACAGAATCCTGGTTTTTGTCCGCACCCCGGAGCTGACCCTGTGCCACAGTTCTCCATATCCAACTTCCTCCTGTAGAGAACTGGTCTCCCAGGAGTTCTGACACACAGGCTTGCAGGAGGGACAAGCCACAGTCAGAGAAAGCAAGACCAGCTAACACCACAGATAACCAGATGGCAAGAGGCAAGGGCAAGAACATAAGCAACAAAAATCAAGGCTTCTTGGCAGCATTAGAACCCACTTCTCCCTCCATAGTAAGCCCCGGATACCCTAACACACCAGAAAAGCAAGAGCACTAACTGTTCTTCCATAGGCCCTGCATTTGATTCCCATCACCCAAATCATGGCTTGCAACCATCTGTAACCTAATTCTAGGGGATTCTATATCGTCTTCTAGACAACATCACCACTCTATGCATATGGTGTACAGACACATATATAGGAAAATACCCATTCACACAAAATAATAAAATAAATGAAACAAAAATGGTACAAATAACTTAATTTTACAAGTAAAAATAACGGAAAATGAATACAATTGCAAAATTTATTGGATAAAAATAAAAGATCTCCACATTCTATGGAGAAGACTAATGTCTGAAACAAAATGAAGAAAATACTTCAAAATAAAAGGGTTAAGAATGATAGCCAGATAACCCAATCACAAAAGAAGAGACTAGATATGCACTCACTGATAAGCGGATATTAGCCCAGAAACTTAGAATATCCAAGATACATTTTGCAAAACACAGGAAAACCAAGAAGGATGACCATGGATACTTCATTC
>NC_034613.1:147434367-147437403 GCF_900095145.1 Mus pahari
ATAGGGAACTTTCGGGATAGCATTTGAAATGTAAAAAAAAGAAAATAATAATAATAATAATAATAATAATAATAATAATAATAATAATAATAAAGAATGATAACCAGATCTATTTGCCAAACAAACATGTTATTTAATGAAAGCAAATTTAACAAAAAATATATTAAACTGGAAAATATACTAAAATCATGAATAAAGAAAATTACTAAAGGGTTTGTGTATCAGTCAGATGTTTATGACTAGAAAATAACTGCAGCAAAAGTCTCAGGATTTCTATATAGTTCAAAATTCATTAACAAATTATGAGAGTCTTGCAAAGAATGAATTTTGCTATCCAGTCTAAGTAAGAAACATAACATGGTATATGACACAGTTCAGTAGATAATATAAAAATGATGACTAGCATGCTTTTGTATTTTTCAGTTCTCAGATTATAATAGAAGAAAGACTTTAGTCTACCCAGGCACTCAGGTTTATTAATTGTTGATTTTCAGATTAAAGCAATAACATAGTATTGTAAACTCCTTAACACAGAATTTAAAATTTTAGAAAATTTCAAATACAACAGTATATTGTGTGGATATTAGACTGCCAACAGTACATTGAATAGGCTCTCATCAATCATTTTTTAATTATTTCCTTAATTTTTTAGATTTTCTTTACAATATTCCTCATTTCCTTCTTCTCCCTCCAAAATCTCCCATATACCCATTTCTTGTTCTTTTTCAAATTTGTGGCCTCTTTATTCACTAATTTTTATTGTTTAAGCAGTCATATTGGTGAGACTTTATAGCTTCTGGTGTTACAAACTCACAGCAAGCTCCCTGAGATATTTAAGCATTTTATAAGAAAACATTTATCTTGTATAAAAATTAAAGGTTTTGATAAATAAGAAATTTGACTTGGAGATTGAGTATACAAAGCATCATATTTTCAAAGATATATTATGGAGAAAATATGGCAGCCAATAAATTCCATAAGTATATATAGCAATATTATTAGTGTCTATAAAAGAATGCTGATACTCTAGTTATGTCTATGCTCACTTCCTCAGACTACCATTCTATGTGCCTGGAAAAGGAGCAAGGAGAAAGTTTTTTTTTCAGTTGAATTAAATGCAACAAAGTTTCTTTTTCCAACTTTTCAACATTATCTTATTCAAAGACTAATTACTAGGTAGCCTTTACATGTGAATTTAGTGCAAGTCTGATTGCTTTATAAAATTCCTGTTAATGTTAACACAGCCTTTCAGGATCTTATTACCTATCTAAATGCCAAATTGATGGTAAGATGGTTAAGTAAACTGAGGCAACACCACCGACTGGAACATTCAATCTAATAATTACAAAGCCATGTAAATGAACATGGAAGTCATGTTTCTAGGTAGTGGGGATCAAAGACAGTTTTAGTGAAATTCTATAAACACTGTCAGAATGGAATATATAGTACATATTAAAGGAGAATAAAGAGCTATTGTAATTGTGAAATAAGATCAGAATTTTTTTATTTTTCAAATTGTGAAATACTACTTTTATAATTACATGGTTTCATTTTATAAACCCATTATTGTTGTATTATAAAATAAGGATGATTTAAACCACAAAGGAAAAGGACATCATATCTTAAAAGTTAAAAAATATTCAAGAAATGTTGGGGGACAAAATTGTTGAGGAAGATCTCTGATGCTCTCTTCTTTGCTCAGAGATGTTTCTTTCTGCCATGAGTCTCAGTTAATGCAGGCTCAGAATTGTTAAAAGTACTAAGAATGAGTGAATGTAAGTACTCAGTCCTAAATGGGATATCAGCATAACCTTCCATCCAAGATTCAAAGAACATCATGGAAGAGGGGACAGAAAGAACGTGAGAGTCAGAAGGTGGGATGCAATTCTATAAAACACTTTCTCCTGGACATGACATGTGACCATTACATTTATGAACTCATAAGACCTGCACAAGATTGATTCAGTCAAAATTCCTCAATGGACAGGAAAGATGCTCCTGAGGTGATATTAGCAGTTGATGTTGCTGGGGAAAGGGTAATCATTTTAGCAGGGCAGTGGGGGGGGGATGTGAATACTAAGAGGTTAAAGAGGTTATCCATTTTCTGGTGCATGGCCTTACACTCACATACATATGGAAAGCACTACTTATATAATAAAAATAGAAGAAGACATGAAGTGAGGAGGAGATGTTTTGGTTATAGGGTCCCAGGGGAGTTGGAGAGAGGGAAAGCAATAGGTAAATATAGTTAAGATTTACTGTGTGCATGTAAAATAAATATAATAAATAATATTTAAAATAACAACAAATTACAAACTAATCTAAAAAACAAGGAGAGAGAGAGAGAGAGAGAGAGAGAGAGAGAGAGAGAGAGAGAGAGAGAATGCACATAACATTAAAAGTGATATTGTTAATAATAGCACGTATCATGGTAAAAAGGGGATGGAGCTTAAGCCGAGGAAGAAAACAAATACTAATGCCCAAAAGAAAAACAACACTTAAGAGTTAAGCACTTCAGATTTTTATTAGCTCTTAGTAAATAAAGTAAGATTAAAGGAAAGCACCGGAGACAGCCAAGAGATCTTCACTCTTCACCCTGGTCTAAGTTTTGGCAGTGAGCAGGAAAGAACTAAATGAATCCCATATGTTCTACTATTTTACCTGGCCAGCAGGATGTAGGTTTTTGAAGGAAAAGGAAATAAAGAGCACTTTCCAGAGCATTCAGGTGCACAGTTCAGTTTGCAGAGGAGTTGATTTTTGCTTTCACTGAAAGCAGCCACTTGCTATAACCAAGAGCAGCTTGCTTTCTCTGGGGACTTAAGACATGGATACTTCATTGCTCCCTAAAATAGGGAATAAAATACCCATGAAAGAAGTGGCAGAGACAAAGTTTGGAGCTAAGACGAAAGGATGGACCATCCAGAGACTGCCCCACCCGGGGGTCCATCCCATAATCAGCCACCAAACGCAGACACTATTGCATATGGCAGCAAGATCTTGCTGAAAGGACACTGATATAGCTATCTCTGTGAGGCT
>NC_034613.1:147437558-147441614 GCF_900095145.1 Mus pahari
GGGTATAGGGGACATTCGGGATAGCATTTGAAATCTAAATGAAGAAAATATTTAATAAAATAAGTTAAAAAAATTTTCCTCGTGACTGCCTCTAGCACTGACTTGACCTTTTCCCCTCTTTAAAGCATACTGTGCATACCTCCTACTTACTTAGCAAAACTTCCATTGTGCCTCAGACACATGAAGAAGGAATCTGAGGCAGAGCAGTGAACATGTTTCTGAAAATTTAAAGTAAACAGGGAATCAGAACAGGACTTTCTGTGTCATAGCTCTGAGAAATGGCTGGGTTTAGTAACTTTTATTTTATTTTATTTTATTTTTGAAAATGTTGATGTAGTCATTGCTGCTGTTTTAAAACTTAGGCAAAATACAAGATAAAGAAAGCTCCTAGTCAAAAGATGTATATTAGTTCCATATACTTTCCATGTAATAATTCCCTGATTTCAAAGTGGGTGTTGAAAGCACTGTAATAATGGAGGAACTGACACCTGTCCCATATACTGCACAGAGCTCTGAAATGAGGCTTCTGTTACTAGTCCTTGGTATAGCTTCCTATGGCTTCCTGTATGTTTTCTTTATTAGGAGAAATCCAAGGCAGATTGTGTGATTCAACTTCAACACCTAACCACATCACCTTTTTCAACTAACATGAAGTATTACCACAGTCTAGAGGAAAAGCAGCACATAAGAAACAGTCAATTCAGGTAAGAGTCACATTTAACATTCTCTTGGGTCAATCTTCATCATGATGGATGAGTTTCTCACTTATGTTGTTAAAATAAGGTGAAGATCTTAGATTCTGAGCAATGTGAAGTAGAAAATGTACAAGAGTGATTGTGATATCAAATTTCCTGTTATCCAGGCTGTTTCTCATTGGTCTTTTTCCTCCCATCCCAAATTCTTGTAGTTGAAATATTTAAATTACAACAGAATTTTGTTTATTCTTTCTGTTTCTTGCCTTTCTGCTGAGGGAAGATTTGGCTGGCCCTCACAATATCTGTGGAATATATTAATTCCATTCCTAATAACTGATTATGAGGCATTTTCTTCTTTCAGAAGAATAGAGACTCTGTTGATGGATCAGTTCATTAAATAAATTTTATAAAGATCAGTATAATTTATTTAAGTCTAAGCTAAAGTTTATAACTATAAGCACATTTAACTGGGCCTCTTGTTCATTACCAAAATTTCAGAATGGTGTTAATATACATTCTCCTAAACCTGCCAACGTTTTTTGTTTCAATAACAAATTTTCTTAGTTCCAACATACAATTATGGGAAAGCCATAAGCAAGAGATTTCTGATATAAATGGAACTGATATTTACCATGCGCTTAAGGATTTCCATGAAAACTTTGGTAATCATCACAGAAAAGCAGGAAAATTACTTTTGACAGTTCTGATCATATTCCTTCCTGCTTCACCTCTTCCCTCTGCATGTACGTGCATGCGTGCGCGTGCACACACACACACACACACACACACACACACACAGTGCCAACCAAGCTTGCTTGAAAGCTAATATAACATTTCAAAAGACATCTTTGCTGAGTAAAAACAGCTATAGCATAGAAAAATCATTACTACATTATAAATTGATCATTGTTGCTTTTTTTATACTAGAAACCATGAACTTCATGTTCCATGAACGTATTCATTAGAATCTCTGAGCTCTCCTTTTTTTTTTTTTTTTTTTTTTTTTTTTTTACAGTTTCTTTTGTTGTGGAGAAACACCATAACAATGGCAACTCTTATAAAGGAAGACATTTAGTTAGGGTTGGCTTACTAGTTCATTATCAACATGTCAGGAAGTGTGGCAGCACAGGGTCAGACATGGTGTTAGGGAAGAGAATAAGAGTTTTACATCTGGATTGGCAGACAGTAGGGAGAAGAGAGAGTGAACCACGGGTCTGTTTTGAGCTTCTGAAACCTTAGAGACCAGCCTCAGTGACTCACTTCCTCCAACAAGGCCACATCTACTCCACCAATGCCACACCTCCTAATAGTACTACTTCTATGAGCCTACAGGGGCCATTTTCATTCAAACCACCACATTTCCCAGGAATGTCTTAAAATTTATATGCTTTTTGCTATTGATCATCTCAAAAAATATGTAACATTCTGGATCACAAGGATAATAATAAAACCAAGGATTCTTATTTCAAAGCTTTGAGGAAATTGGAGTTCCTTTATGGATTCTTAGTGTCATTAATAAAATAATTTAGGAACATAGTTGGAAGGAAATTCCAAGACCACTTTCTTGGAGTTTGAAAGAAAATCAACAGGACAGGCAACTGTAAATATCAGCAGCTGCTAGAGATGAGGGAGATTGGGAAGAGGGAGAGATAAAGTAATTCCTTTTGACTTTGGGTCCACAGAAGCTGACAGATTCAGGTGTGGAGACCTACAAGCAACTATATGGCAGGGGAAGGAGAGCATCAGACAATGAAGGAGGAAAGCCCAGAATGTTGAGGAATTTATGTTTTAATATCCAAAGGAAAAAAATGATAAAAGGATGAGAAAGGAAAAATCATGGTTTTGATTTTGATTTTATTTATTTGTTTATTTATTTTAGATAGAATTCACTTGGAGGATAATTATTCCTCTCCTTTTTTTAGCAGGTCTTCAGTTGAATCAGCTTTTTTATGAGTGGTCTTCTGGCCAGACAATTGAGAAGTCCAGCTGTGATTAACACTTTTTTATTTAAATTTTTATTTTAATGTGTATTTTTTTTCCTGCATGTATGTTTGTGCACATGAGATAAACCTGCTTGCATAGGCTAGAAAACAGCTACATACTCAGCTGGAGCCATAGGCTTCTCCATGTTCTCTCTATGGTTGGTGATTTAGTCCCTGGGAGCTCTGGGGGTTCTGGTTGGTTGATATTTTTGTTCTTCCTAAGGGGTTGCAACCCCCTTCAGTATCTTCAGTCCTTTCTCTAACTCCTCCATTGGGGACCCCGTGGTCAATCCAATGGTTGACTGTGAGCATCCACCTCTGTATTTGTCAAGCTCTGGCAGAGCCTCTCAGGAGACACATATATCAGGCTCCTGTCAGCACGCACTTCTTGGCATCCACAATAGTGTCTGGATTTGGTGACTGTATATGGAATGGATTATTAACTCTTAAGAGAAGAGACATTAATATGCAGTATTTTACTCTTTGGAGCAGATCAGATGTCATGCCTCTTCTCAAGACTAGAAGTAGACTCCAGATTCTATTATTTTTACTAAGAGGAAGAAGATTTCCCTTAATGGCCCTCAACAAAGCCTTCAAATCTCTACCTTTTCACATGGTAATCAAAATATTAAACAGACAGCTGCTATGATGCAGACTGTAGATTGCCAGAGAAGCAGATGATATATGAGGGAGAAGTCCATCTTCACTGAACTCCAAATTAGATAATACTTATCTAGCTATACTGTAACATTCTTCCTCCAGATCTGGGGTGTTGAAATAATTTTGGAAATGGAGTGAAACTGAAGAACAGAATAATTTAGGATCCCTAATCTTGCTGAATTCATAACTTAGAGAATTATTAGGATGACCCACACATATAGAATTAGATTATGGTAAGACTTTTAAGTGGGAATCAACTGTAATTGGGAGATAAAAGTAAGACAGAAGTTAAATTTAAAGATTAATAACATTGCTACTAAGATTATAGTTGGTACATGGTAGAACTTTAGAGTTGTTTTGATTTGCATTTTCTTGATGATTAAGGAAACTGAACATTTCTTTAAGTGCTTCTTGGTCATTAGAGATTTCTCTGTGTAGAATGTTATGTTTAGTTCTGTACCCCATTTTAGATTGGATTATTTGGTTTCTTGTTGTCTAACCTCTTGAGTTCTTTATATTTTGGATATTAGCCTTCTTTTAGATGTAGGATTGGTGAAGATCTTATCCCAATCTGTAGGCTGTCATTTTGTCCTATTGAAAGTGTCCTTTGATAGGCAGGACTAACATAGTCAAAATGGCCTTCCTGCCAAAAGCAATCTACAGATTCAATGCAATCCCCATCAAAATTCCAACCCAATTCTTCACAGAGTTAGAAAGGG
>NC_034613.1:147443415-147445499 GCF_900095145.1 Mus pahari
GGGTAGGGGAGCAGGGGTGGTGGTGGGGTATAGGGAACTTTCGGGATAGCATTTGAAATGTAAATAAAGAAAATAATAATAAATAAATTTAAAAAAAGAAAGTGTCCTTTGACTTTTTAGCTTAGTTTAGAAACTTTAGTTTCACGATGTCCCATTTATTGGTTGTTGATCTTAGTGTCTGAGCTATGAGTGTTCTGTTCAGGAAGTTGTCTCCTGTACTAATGAGTTTAAGGTTACTCTCTCTTTCTGTTCTACTAGATTTAGTATAGCTGGCATAACTGTCCTCTAAGCGACTCTACCCAGCAGCCTATGGAAATGGATGCAGAGACCCGCAGCCAGACATTAAATGGAGCTCAGGGAGTCTTGTGGGAGAGTTGAGGGAAGGATTCAGGGACCTAAAGAGGATAAGGATTCCACATAAAGACCAGCAGAGTCAACTATCCTGGACCCTTGGAGGCCCCTAGAGACTGAATCTCCAATCAAAGAACGAGCAAGGACTGGACCTAGGTCCCCTGGACATATGTAGTAGATGTATAGCTTGGTCTTCCTGTGGGTCCCCCAACAACTGGAGCAGGGACTGTCCATGGATCTGTTGTCTGGCTGTGGATCCCATTCCCCTAACTGGGCTGCCTTGTCTGGCCTCAGTGGGGGAGGAAGTGCATAGTCATGCCATAACTTGAATTCCCAGGGTGGGGTGATGTCCATGGGGCCTCTCCTTCTCCGAGAAGTAAGGGAGAGGGGAATTGGGAGAGCTGCTGTGTGAGGGGGAACTAGGAGGAGAGGGGGAGAATGATATTGGGATGTAAAAGGAATAAATAAATAAATAAATGACGAAGAAGTTTATAGTGGTTACTATCAAACCAGCAACTTGAACCAGCAAACACATCTGGCATTTCTGTCTGGCTGCTGGGTAGGACAGAATTAGGGCACTTCTAACTTTTGTCAAAGGATGAGAATCAAGGTGTCTATCTTTTCATCTCTTTTTCTCAACATTACCATGTATATTTAAAATTCACAGTTGTTCTGACCTTAGGAATGTTGTACTGTGTATGATACATGGCAAAGTCAGTAGTAGCCCTAGACATTGATTACATGATTTTATATATATATATATTATATATATATATATATATATATATATATATATATTATATATATATATATAGAGAGAGAGAGAGAGAGAGAGAGTAAATGAGTATGATGAACATACATACAGACCTTATTCTGGGTCATAAAAATTAGCCTGCATAAATGCAATGGAATTGAAAATATATACAAAATATTAGTAGCACAAATTTAACAGTACATGAATATCATCATATACAGCGTATACCATGATGAAGTAAATGGAACTAGTTATAAGGATGCAGGGACAATTCAACATATCTAAATCAATAGAGTAAATGTACTACACTAGCAGAATAAATGATAAAAGCATAATATATCTCAATATATGAAGAAAATGAACTAAAAATAAGGCATTCTGTCCTTTTAAAACTCAATGAACTGAGTATGGAAATATTGTATATCAAAATAGTAAATGCTCTATATGGCCAGCCTATATTTCACCAAAGACACAGTGGTGTGCAACTGAAAGCTTTTCTTCTGAGGTTAGAAACAAAACAAATATGTCCACTGTCAGCATCTCTTCTACATATTGCTGGAAACCCTAGATAGAACAATAGAGAGAGAAAAAAATATTCATATTATAAAGGAAGTTAGACTCTTCGTAGATGACATTATTTTATATATATGGAAAAATCTCATTGATTTTTAACCCCCCAAATGAGTACATACTCCTAAAGTTGCCAAATTACTTTCATGTTTTAAAATCTTCTCTGATATGTAATAGCAATAACCTAATCTCCATAGGCAAGATGATATAACTAAAAATATTTCCTGAGACTGCCGGGGAGAGTGCGGGCTGGAGAGGAGGGACCCACATCTGGACCCGATCGACCTGNGCCTTTCCTGCCCAGGAGGGGTGTTCGCCTGGCGGCTGTCCCCAGGCTGATCCAGCACCCAACACCTTGCCTCCCCGACCGAGGAGGGGTGTCCGCCTGGCATCCAGCGCCTTTCCTCAC
>NC_034613.1:147445510-147448165 GCF_900095145.1 Mus pahari
GGGTGGGTAGGGGGACAGAGGTGGGGGGAGGGGTATGGGAAACTTTCGGGATAGCATTTGAAATGTAAATAAAGAAAATAATAAAAAAAAAAAATATTTCCTGAAAAGATAGAGATTCCAAATGAAAGACTTGAAGAAATTGTACAATAAATAAAAGAACTTGTTGTACATGAACTGTCAAATATCAAGAAAATGAAAATGTATTAAATGGGACCAAATCACTTAATCCTCCAAATGTGGCTTCTTTAGAGAGAGTAGAGTACCAAATGGAAGTGATTATTCTGCTTTCATTTTAGTTGTGCCTCAGCAGGTAATGAAATATATGTTATGAAATCAAGTTCGTATTCTAACACTTTATTTGCTCAGCTCTTACAGATAACAGAGTGTATTTTCTGTTGAAGCTTGTTTTATCAAAGATAGGCAAAGCTAAAATGAGGGGTGTTTCAGGAGAACCTTGAATAGTATCAGAGATTTTAGTTGCAAAAGGATGAATAGCTTTGCATCATTCAGAGGTCAATGAGCTGATAACCAGAAATCCCCTGGCACTCCCATGAGTACCTTTCAAATGATTGGAGCCAATGGCTAAAAGTACAATATTTGCAAAGATCAGGAAACCAAGCAGCTTCTGTGAAAGAAAGAAGTTTTGAAATACAACTTGATTAAATTGATTGAAAATGTGGTTTTCTTATGCCCTTCTCTTAATGCTTAAGCTTCATATATTAATTTTCAAATCTCTCCTGGCTGTGTGTTAGATCTAAATACAGTAGTGCTCAGAATGAAACTTTTGCTAATGATTGCATCATGATGGCTTTGACTTCCTCTTTGAATTAAACCATTCATATATTCAAGTTTGATGCCTTATTGGTGGTAGATATTTAGGAGGTAGTGACTAATTGGAGGAAGTACATCACACAGGCTATATTGCCTGGTCCCTTTGTTTTTTTCTTTGCCTCTGTTCTACTGTGTCTTCTTCACTATGTAATACGTCAGCCCAAACCTAGAAAAAAGTGAGGACAAGAAACCCTTAGGTAAACTCTTTGAAATCATAAACCAAAGGATATGTTTACTCCTGTTAATTGTCTTTTCTTAGGCATCCTTGAAATAGTGACAGAAATCTGGCCATCTTATCACATTTGAGAGAGGCTTTATTTACATTTCAAATTCCTCAGACCATATTTTTATCATTTTAAAAAATATTTAGTCTCTATTTCACCCTCTCCTAAAGTATGCTGCATCCATTCTAATAATTTCATTAACCTCTTCCTGTTCATAAGGATGAATGACTTCCATATTTTAAGATTCAGTAGTTTGTGGTTAGTTTTCTGGCCTCAATTGATCTAAAACCACCATTCAATGATGGTCAATTAATCCCTGGAACACATTTGTTGTTCAGTTTCTAGGACACATCCCTTTCCTGGTTCTCCCTGCCCTTTTACCACTTGATCTTATTTACTCACCTTAATGGACATCTAAATATTGTGATGCCTTGGGCTCATCCCATCAACTATCCTTCTCTTCTCCCTGCTTTATATTAAAAGAAATGCAAACATCAACTGTACCATTAGTGACTTGATGAGGCAAACACAACAAGTTGACTTATATCATACTCCTAGCTTACCTTCTAATTATAGAGACCATGAAGACAAATTTGTATACTTTTATATAACTAGAAAATTTTCCTTGACTCAACTGCACAAAATATTTCATTTTTTTTACTATCCTATTAGGGGGGAAAACTTGTTTATTCCATTGTTTCTAAGACCCTCAGTGGGTTTCCTTTCTTCTCCCCCTTGCTGCTGCAGTTACCTGGCCTCTCATACACTTTCCAAATGGGCCCAACAGTCCCTAGCACCTGCTGGGATTGTTTTGTGTAGAATGTTCTTCAGGTCACTTGTCAGATTGGCTTTCTAACCTCTTTCTTGTCTTTACTCACATATCACTTCTTGGATTGAAAATGGCAATTCAGATGTCCCCAGTCCTTTCAGGGTGTTTCAGTTTTCTTCACTGAACTCATATCTCTGTGACACAATGTCACTCCTTCATTGGTTTACTACCACTTTTTTTTTTTTACCAGAATGCATGCTCCATAAAGATAGAAATTGGGTTTTCTTAATCATTAGCTACTGTAATCCTAGGGTACAAAAATATGTCTATATTTATTCACTAAGTAGTTACTTAACATTACTAACTGGTAACTCTTTTATTATTATTATTTTTTGGTAATTTCTTCTTTTTGTAAATGTTAATTTTTTATTAGATAATTTCTTCATTTACATTTCAAATGCTATCCCCTTTCCTAGTTTCCTCTCTGAAAGTCCCCTATACCCTCCTCCCTTCCCTGCTCTCCAACCCACCCACTCCTGCTTCCTGGCCCTGGCATTCCCCTGCACTGGGGCATACAGTCTTCACAAGACCAAGGGCCTCTCCTCCCAATGATGGCCGACTAGGCCATCTTCTGCTACATATGCAGCTAGAGACACAAGCTCTGGGGTTACTGGTTAGTTCATATTGTTGTTCCTCCTGTAGGGTTGCAGACCCCTTCAGTTCCTTGTGTACATTCTCTTTTGGGGGCCCTGTGTTCCATCCAATAGCTGACTGTGAGCATCCACTTCTGTGTTTGCCAGGCACTGGCATAGCCTCACAAGAGACAGCTAT
>NC_034613.1:147448435-147449472 GCF_900095145.1 Mus pahari
GAGCATGTGTCCTTATTACCAGTTGGAACATCTTCTGGATATATGCCCAGGAGAGGTATTGCTGGATTCTCCGGTAGTACTATGTCCAATTTTCTGAGGAACCTCCNGACTGATTTCCAGAGTGGTTTTACAAGCTTGCAATCCCACCAACAATGGAGGGGTATTCCTCTTTCTCCACATTCTTACCAGTATCTGCTGTCACCTGAATTTTTGATTTTAGCCCTTCTGACTGGTGTGAGGTGGAATCTCAAGGTTGTTTTGATTTGCATTTTCCTGATGATTAAGGATGTTAAACATATTTGAGGTGTTTTTCAGCCATTCAATATTCCTCAGTTGAGAATTCTTTGTTTAGTTCTGTACCCCATTTTTTAATGGAGTTATTTGGTTTTCTAGAGTCCGTCTTCTTGAGTTCTTTATATATAATGGATATTAGTCACCTATCTGATTTAGGATTGGTAAAGATCTTTCCCAATGTGTTGGTGGCCTTTTTGTCTTGTTGACAGTGTCTTTTGCCTTACAGAAGTTTGCAATTTTATGAGGTCCCATTTGTCAATTCTTGATCTTACAGCATAAGCCTTTACAGTTCTATTCAGGAATTTTTCCCCTGTGCCCATATCTTCAAGGCTTTCCCCCACTTTCTCCTCTATAAGTTACAGTGTCTCTGGTTTTATGTGGAGGTCTTTGATCCACTTAGACTTGACCTTAGTACATGGAGATAAGAATGGATCAATACTCATTCTTCTACATAACAGGCAGTTGTGCCAGAATCATTTGTTGAAAATGCTGTCATTTTTCCACTAGATGGTTTTATCTCTCTTGTCAAAGATCAAGTGATCATAGGTGTGTGGGTTCTTTTCTGGGTCTTCAATTCTATTCCATTGGTCTACCTAGCTGTCGGTGTACCAGTACCATACAGTTTTTATCACAATTGCTCTGTAGTACAGTTTTAGGTCAGGCATAGTGATTCCCCCAGAGATTCTTTTATCATTGAGAAGAGTTTTTGCTATCCTAGGTTTTTTGTTATTCCAGATGAATTT
>NC_034613.1:147449832-147462627 GCF_900095145.1 Mus pahari
CCTAATTTCTTTCTCACCCTGTTTATCCTTTGTGTAGAGAAATGCCACAGATTTGTTTGAGTTAATTTTATATCCAGCTACTGCACTGAAGTTGTCTATCAGGTTTAGGAGTTCTCTGGTGGACTTTTTAAGGTCACTTATATATACTATCATATCATCTGCAAATAGTGATATTTTGACTTCTTCCTTTCCAATTTGTATCCCCTTGACTTCTTTTTGTTGTCAAATTGTTCTGGCTAGGACTTCAAGTACTATATTGAATAGGTAGTGAGAAAGTGTGCAGCTTTGTAATCTCTGGTGTTAGATGTTCTAGCTGTCTCTGGCTGGAGCTTGTTCCTCCTGTGATTTTTTAGCCTCTGTCAGCACTCCTGGGAGTTCAACTCTCTCTTGAGTCCCAGTGCTCAGAGCACTCTCTGCAGGCAAGCTCTTCTCTTGCAGGGAAGGTGCCCAGAGGTCTGGGTCTCAGTTCTGTCCCCTGGTTGAGGATGAAGACCCAAAGGAACCCTGTCCAAGAAGCTCTATTGCTTCTGAGGCCTATGAGCTCTCCTGTCTCTCATGTCCTCTCAGAGACCAGGGATACAAGATGGTGCTCTCACCTGTGTCCCAGTGTCATAGGCATCCCTGGAGGCCTACTCTCCTCTGGTGGAGAAGTTGCCCTGAGGTCTGGGTCTCAGCTCTGCCGCCTGGCTGAAGATGAAGGCCAAAGGGACCCTGTCCAAGAAGTTCTGTTGCTTCTGCCACCTGTGTGCTCTCCTGCGTGGACTGGTCTCTGAGAGTCCCGGGATACAAGATGGTGCTCTTACCTGCGTCCTGGAGTCAGAGCCCTAACTGGTAATTCTGCATAGAAAATCTTTACCTGAATATTGATAATGAGCAATACAATACTATAATAAACTTTTGTAAAATTATTACATCATAAGGAGCAGTTCTAATATGCCATTTTTTTTTCTGTGTGGAAAGTTGAATAATGTCATGTGAGGCTTCTCACTGATTGTCCTGGCATCCAAGGTATATGAACTGTGATTCTCACCTTCTTTTACTCACATTTTATTGCTTTATTCATTCTTTCTACATATTCTATTGATCCAAAAGTGATTCATTGTGCCTCCTTTGTATGTTGCACTCAATGTTAGAGTAAAAAAGATCATGAGTATTATTTTTCAAGTAAAGAAATGCGCATGAAGAATGCTAACTGCTGTATACCAGAATATGTTTTCACTCATGTTCATAATGTTTATTTGTATATGATAAAAAAAAACACATTGCTCAACCCTTGTGCTCTAAAGTTAGAGTTCCTTTAACTTTAAAATATTCTGCAATGTTTGTTTTCCTTTTTCAAAATCTTACTGTTTCTATGAAATGATTATCCCTTTTATTCCTTTGTTTTTTCATCAGCATTGCTACTGTTGTGGTATTTTGTTTTACTGATCCTTAGGAAGACTATAAAATAATTTCATTATTGCATCTTTGGCTTCAGGCTTTCCATTATCAAAGTCTTTTCAGGACAATCATGGATAATATTACTAAGTAATCAGTTGTATCATTCTCATATTTTAAAATGTCTCCAATCACTTTTAGTGTGATTGCCAAATTATTCCACAATAATCAACTCAACCAGCCATCTGGGCAGCCATCCAAGCATCTTTTCTCAAAAGACTATTAGAAATATGAAAATGATAAATTATGCATAATATCTATAAACTAGGAAATAGAAAAAAGTACAAATCCCCTAAAGAGCTCAAAAGTGTGGAATAACCCCTCAAGAAACTTTCAGTGAAGCCACATAGGTATTCTGTTTTGGATATTTGAAAAAAAAGGGTGGGACTTTATGAGCCCAAACAAATGGGAGTTCATAGAATGGGTCCTAACCTATCTTGGGTCACTTCAGTGCTTTTGATAGAAACATTAAATGAGGTTGCACCATGAACTTTCAAGTTAAGTTCTGTGAGTCCATCCATTGTGTAGGAATCCTATCTAGAAATTTACTGTGCATACATGTACTAACAGAGCCTGTGTGTGTATGTGTATTGCTTGGGATAGAATCTCAGAGCCACATGCATATTAAATATGTGCTCCAGCTACTGGATGGAACACAGGGTCCCCAATGGAGGAACTAGAGAAAGTACCCAAGTACCTGAAGGGGGCTGCAACCCTGTAGGTGGAACAACAACAGGAACTAACCAGTACCCCCTGGGTTTGTGTTTCTAGCTGCATATGTAGCAGAAGATGACCTAATCGGCCATCAGTGGGAATAGAGGCTCCTTGGTCTTCCAAACTCTATATGACCTAGCACAAGGCAAGGCCTGGGCCAAGTAGTGGGAGTGGGTGGGTAGGGGAACAGAGGTGGGGGGAGGGGTATGGGAAACTTTCGGGATAGCATTTGAAATGTAAATAAAGAAAATAATAATAAAAAAAATAAATATGTGCTTTACAACTGAACACATCCCAAACTCAAATATCATATCTAACATGCCAAGTCCTACTTGTTTCACAACACTGGATAATGTATTAACAAATATATTTACATAAATACCTGACTTGCTATTTATAAAGTATTTTAGAAGGAGAAAATTATGACACTCATTGGACAGTTGGCAATGTATAAAGATATTTGTGGTTGCTGTGACCTGGAGATCTCTATAACATGTAGGTATTAGAGGCCAGAAATGCTACTAAACACCATGTAACAAGATGCTTCATATACAGCAAATAATTATTCCGCTTTAAATGTTCAGAGAAATGATGAAAGTCTCACACTATATAATATAATTTCAGATGGCATTGTTATACACATCTATAATGCCAGCACTCAGGAGGCAGAGGAAGGAAAACCACAATTTTCAGATTAGCCTACACTATTTATCAAGTTCCAGGTTCACCTAGGAAACTCAGTACGACCATCTCAAGGGGAGGCACCAAGGTCTGACACTATTACTGATGCTATGGTGTGATTATAGACAGAGGTTTAGCATGGCTGCCTTCCAAGAGGCCCAACAAGCAGCTGCCTGAGACAGAAGCAGATATTTACACCAAACCAATGGACTGAAGTTGGGGATACCTGTGCTTGAATTAGGGAAAGGCTGGAAGAAGCTGGAGAGGAGGGTAACCCCATAGGAAGACCAGCACTAACTTAGACCCTTGAGATCTCTTAGACACTGAGCTACCAATGAGGCAACATACAGTAGCTGGTCTAAAACCCCTGCCCCTGACACATATAGAGCAGAGGATTGTCTGGTCTGGCCTCAATGAGAGAAGATGCTCCTAACCCTTGATTGATTTGAGGCCCCAGGGAGGCTTGGTGAGGGTGGGGACATCATCTTGGGGACAGTGGGGAGGAGGGATGGGATGTGGAACTGTGGGAGGGCAGACTGGGAGCAGGTAATGACTTGACTGTAAAAACAATAAAAGTAATTTTTTTAAAAAAATCACCAAGAGTGGATGACGGTGGCAAAAACAAACAAAAAACAACAAAAAAGCAAACCAAAACAGCAACAACAACAACAACAACAGCAACAAACAAAAGCAAAAGAGCAAAAGACAAAAACAACAACAGAAACCATGCAGGCAAATGAATAGAATTAGAAAATATTATCTTGAGTGAGGTAACCCAGACCCAAAATGACATGCATGATATGTACTCACTAATAAGTGGATACTAGCCATAAAGTACAGGATAGCCAAGCTACAATCCCCAGACTCAAAGAAGCCAAATAACAAGAAGGGTCCAATAGGATGGTTGAATCTTACTCAAAAGGGGAAATAAAGTAGATATCAGAGGTAGAAAGAGGGAGGGAACTGGATAGGAGAGGGAAAGGGAGGAGAGTAGGGTGGGGAGGACTCGGGTGCAGGGAGAGCAGGGCGGAAATTGGTGAGGGGGCACCTCTAGGATGTGTCAAAGACCTGGGATGGGGAGAGGGTAAAGGCCCCAAGGTAGCTATGGGGGTGACTCTAGCTGAGATTCCTAGCAGTAGCAGATATGGATCTTGAAGTAGTTATTTCCAGTAGTCAGGTAGGACTCTTTGTGGAAGAATAAGGACAGTAAACAACCCATAAAACTTTCAACCCAAAATGTATTCTGCCTACAAGATGTGTGGGACAAAGGTAGAGCAGAAACAGAGGGAATGGCCAACCAATAACCAGCCCTACTTGAGACCCATCTCATGGGCAAGCACGAATTCTTGACACTATTAATGGTACTCTACTATGTTTGCAGACAGGAGTAAATAGGCTACTATTGGGACATAAAGTGAATAAATAAAGTAATAAAATTTTTAATTAAAAAATAAAATGAAAGAAATTGAAGGATAATAGCAGCAAAGGAGAATAGAAAAGGAAAATAAAGAAGGGAAAGAATTACTATATGTATCTTTTTCCTCTTTCATCTGTCAGGAAAATACACTAATACTTAGAAGAAAGCAGTATTTTTGCAAACATGGTTTACTCAAAAGAATTTGACAAGTAACATGATATCTCATTGGCTTTGGTACATAGGTGAATTACTCTAATGAAAAACCTGGCATTGTCCTTTTACCAATGAAGTTTGAAAAAGACATTCTGAATCCTAAAAGGAGAAGTTGGCAAAGACAAAATGTAATTATGAAAAGACCCACTGCCTTGGGAGAAACCTGTCTTGAGAACAGATATCTAGGTAGAATCTTGGACCTTCCGCTTTGAATTGTGCCTAATTGAATCCGTGAGATGCTGAGTGAATATGTATCTTGAGTTCCATGGTACTTAACATGCTGCATTTTCTGAAATTGCCTGAAAAGAAAAAGTACAGAACTCTATGAAACTTGAAGCAACTGCAGTAAACATCTTTATAAAATTGAAAAGGAGCTTGAAATGCTAATATTCTATTCCTTTTAGCTACTCTAAAAAGCAAATAAGCACATTGCTAAGTTGTACCATGGCTCAATAGGAGATTGGCATACTTTTGGTGGAAACATTAAGAGTGTCTTCAGAAAAGGGCTATTCTCCATGATGATGCACTGTTCATAAGTACCCTGCCAACAGATGAACTACATTCCAGTTTAATGCATTTTCCTTTTAGGACTGTGGATTTTCCAAGTTTTCTTTATATCAAATTTTCCTCTAGGGATAAAACTCATATACTTTGGCACAAGTTATTCAATGAAGAAACAATACCAAGGCAACAACAACAGCATACACCAAAAGACCCCCTATCTAAACACTTTAAAAAAGATCTCCCTGGAAACCAAAACAAGGCTTGTAAAGAGGATTGCGTTGAAAACCAATGTAATTTTTAGACTCAGAAGTGCACCTTTGTTGCTGCCACATAAAAGAAAAGCAAATCTTTGTTTAATGGTTAACAGTTTTTGGCAGCTACTACCTTTTAAACTACGCCAGGGCTAAGATTACTATCTGGAGAGGCAAATTACAGATCATTTGGACAGCAGATTATGCCATGTTGACCTTCTCTGAAGTTGATTTTCAACAGTGATTATATTCTTTTTGTGCAGTCCACATTTGCTTGAGCCTTGTTATCTGCACTCAGTGGTAATAGAGCAAGCAAATGCATTTGTGCCAATGTTGAAAATTGGCCCAGAAGCTAGAGGGATCCATGTAACACATGACTAAGTTTTAGACTCAAGAAAAGTCTTGTTCAAGCAGAAATTCACACTGAACCTTCAATTTGAAAAATTAGAAAACACCAACCTGCTGATCTTCAAACCTGAAAATTAATTTCATCATGCCATGTGACTTAACTATGAATTAACTATTATATAAAGATGTGAGTCTCTTTAAAATAAAATCATGTCTTCCTCCTAAGTACAGTGAAATGAAAATAAAATTGCTGTTAGAAAAAAAAATCCTTTATGTAAAATAAACTTCAAACTTAATTTGGCTGGAGCCCCTAGTATAATTCACAGAGAGACAAGCACAACACACAATAACATGTTTTATACATTTCATAGTTACATTGCGGAGCTACTATGAAGGATATATGTTAGGAAGAATGCCAAGTCGAAGAAGCAAGTCCATCTGTCTAGTAATCCAAAAAGAATTCTTCTATTTTTCTACCTCTGAATTTGTCCTCTCTCTGCTACCCTAGGCTGGTAGTGCCAAGCTATGCATTTGATGCCAATAGAAACAATTGGCTACACTGTCCAATCATAATAGACATCTTTTACATATTTTGACTTGTGGGTTAGATGATATGCCAACTCAGTATTCTTAATATCAGCCTTATAATTCTCAAATGCTGCTGTGTAATAAAAATATAATTCGTGATAAACTATAGCTTGAATAAAATTTGAATTAACTTCAATCCCTTTCTGAAAATTGAGTGTAACCACAATTATTTGAGAAAAGCAGAACCTTAGAATTTTAGCTTCCACTTCATGTCATGAGCAAATTAAATTTAAACAAAGCAATATTTTAAAAGATGCTTTTGTTGTAATTGAAGATATTGGATCACAGAGTATCAGAGGACACTGATAAAGTATTATTATTTTTGTATATGTGATTAAATTTTCTTTAGTTTTAAAGTCCTTTTGTAGATTCATACTTAAATATTTACCAGTGAATTAAAAATGTAGGGTATTTATGTATATGCTGTGGTGCTAGGGGTTGAACCCAAGGTCTGGCACATACTGGACAAGTGCTTTACTACTGAGCTATACTACTGGACCAAGATATGCTTTAAAGGATTACAGCAAAAACAAACAATAACAGATGGAGATGATTAATGAAAGAAATCAATTAACACTGATAATGATTTAAACTTTTCAGTTCTCACTAATGCATTATGCCTTTTCTATTTCTGCGCATGTGTTTGAAATAAAAATAATATCAAATTGAATTATTTTCTAGAAAAAAAACCATAAGACTAAAACTAATCCAGAATAGTTTGCATAATTAAAACTTGAATGGAGGATTGGCACTGGGATGGTTGAGTGTGTAAAGGTACTTGCCACTAAGCCTGACAATCTGAGTTCAGTCCCTGGGACATCCACAGTGAAAAAAAGAAAGAGCTAATTCCCCCCAATTTTTCTCTGATCTCTACATTTATGCTATGGATGCATGCAAGTGTGCACACTTGCTCACACACACATACACACACATACACCCCCCAACACACACACAGATAAAAGAAATAAAATATAACTTAATTTTATTAAAGGAATAATAATACCATAATATTATATAAAATATCTAAATCCCAAAGAAAGGATCTGCCACAAAACTGGATATTAAATATTGGCCAGAATGCAAAACACCTGGAAATCTTAATTCTTGTTATTGAGAATCCAAAAGAGTGGGGCATTTTTAAAATATTTTAGCAGTTTCTTATATATCTAAATATGAAATCATCATGCAGTACAACTGTATCACTTTTTGGTACTCACCCAGAAAAAAATCAAATTTTATGATCACACAAAAATCAAGTATGATAACCAAAAGGAGACCTTGGTAAGGAAGGGGCAGAAATCCCAGGCTGAGATTCTGGGGGACAAAGAAGACATTTCTATTTAAAACCAGTGATTTGGCAGTATTTGTCTTTACTGGTGCATTCTAAGAAAGGTAACTCTACATCTCCAGCCTCAGGACAACAGTCTCTACAGTAAGATGTATCATGTATCTGGAGCTAAGAGTACTGATGACCCACTACTATAGCTTTATAAATGCAATAACCAGGAACCATAATCCTTAATGACACTTGCACAAAACGGGCAGAAGGATCTGGAAATAGTAGAGGGAGTGGAAACTCTAATCAAGAAATAAAACCAATCTGAAGGACAGTTACTAAATATCTAAAAATGTTTAGGAAAAAATTACCAAGAAAGTAAAAGCCTTCTGTAGTAAAAGCCAGAAAGCTGGGTGAGATATGTTGTAAGGTACAGAAAAGTAGAAATACAATCAATGTTCATGTATTAGAAGTATCAATATTGTTAAAAAAAACATAGTCCGCAAAACATTCTCTAGATTCAATGTTATCCTAAAATTACAATGACTTTCTTAAAACTGAGAATAAACTGCAGAAGGGTCACAGAAGCCAGAAGCCAAAGAGATCCTGAAATTATTATAGAAACTGAAAGATCATGCTATAAATATGGCAGCAGACACTCATACAAATAGAACAAAACAGAGAGTCTGGAAATTAATTCATTCTCATCCAGCCAACTGATTTTGAATAAGACTCCAAGAAGATGTTGTAAAGGAAAAACGAATACAGATATGCGAAATAATGAGAATGAATTTTTGTGTATGCTGAGATACTGCAAGAATATGGTACACAGACGTGTATTCAGGTATCTACGTTAAATAAATAAATATCAATAAAATTAAATAAAATGTGATATACAAATGGAATGAGATTTTAATAAGCCTTAGGGCTAAAGGAAGTCTTATAATTTATAATAGCATGGATGGATCTGGATAACAATATTATGTTGAATGAGACACATGACACACAGGAAGAGTAATAACCCATGTTGTCTTTCATGTATGGAAACCAGTATCAATCATGTAACATAAAAAATGGAGTACTGAACATTTGAAATGGAATGGTAAGGATACAGAAAGAAATTAAGAGGAACTATTAGGGAATGGGAAGGCTGCTGGAAAAAAGGCTTTATGGTTAAGAAGGGGCAGATTAGCACAGTCAGTCTATGCATGTATGGAAATGTCAGAGTAACTTTCATTAATTGGCATAATTATTAATAAAATTTAAATAAGATGAATAATAATTATTTGCTACTTTATGAAAATACAATGTAATAATTATCTTTTAGATGAGGAATGTAGATGTCTTTGAATCTTGAGCACTTATAGCACTCTGCTGCTATTCCTTAATACTGACTGAATAACTCTTGGGATGACAAGGAAGCAATGCAGTTGAAAGAGATTGTCAAACTTGTTTTGTTTTTCGATTATTTCATTCAAAGATATTACCTGTGAGTTCTTCCAGTTTGGAATCAGAGCCTGCATTCAAACTGATTTTTCTTTTCATCTTAAAACTATTTGTTAGTTGCATGCAACTCTCTGTGAATTTCTTCCAGCTAAATATTCCATCACTCTTGTTCATTAAAAGAAATCTATTCCAGCAGTTCAACTTTATAAACAACTTTTCAATAAAAAACAAGTGTTTGTATTGAAGGAATGAAGCCCATTTTAGACAGGAAATGGGCTCCAGGTTCCAAATTCAGTGTCTGTGTTTCAACCAGGAACATGATTGGGAAAACACTGAATGAGGATTGAGAGGCCTTTTCTGTTCCTTCACAATTGGAAAAAAAAAACACAAACACAGACAATGGATCTCAAAATTCTTGGCTTTCTGTGACCAAGGGAAGGATTTCCTATGTTAAATATCTAGGTGAAATATAAGGAGAGGGAAAGAAATAGACAGAAACAGAAACTTTTATTTTCTGAAGAAAAGATTTTGAGCCTATTTATTTCTTATGGATATTCCTTCAATCAACTGATAAAAGTAGGCGTATGAATTTGTAAGAAAAAGCCATGGGTTCTACTCTCAATTCTTTTGTTCCCCTGCTGTATGACCTAACTGAAAAACAATTGTAAATGGCAACCCATAATAGAAGAAACACCACGAATACTAGCTGATAGCCCCAGATAAAATCAATCAAACTAAAATACTTATTGATTTCATATACTATGTGCAAACAACTTTACCAATGCTGATGATAATGTCCCTTGCGGAGCATAGAGTTTAATGAAGCAACAGAGACAACTGTTAGACAATGGAAATAAGATTTCCATTCTTCCTGTTCTTCATTCATCATCTATATGAGTAAAGTGGGTTTCATACTTTAGTATTCAATTACACTAAATATAAATAGAAACATTTAAAAATGAATACTGTGATTAGGCATTGAAAGTGTCCTAGTGAAAAGAACCAGTAATCAATATTGAGAGTATTCCACAAGACTGTAAATCTGAAACTTACACCACTCAAGAGACTGAGGTGCTTCATGCAGCTAGTTAACTCCAATCTCAGGAAGCAGCTCACAATGAAGACATAGTTCTTCCATCCAGCTTCTGATATTTTCTTTGCAAATGTTAGTCATTTTACTCTGTCAGCAATGCACCTCCATTTAATGGAAATGTTAGATTGTAATGTGACAACCTGACAGATTTTATATGTTTAGCTGAAACTGTAGCACAGTGGTACAGTACTTGTCTAGTAGACAAATGGCTCTGGATTTCACTCCAAATACCACCTTAGAAAAAGTCAGAAAAACAAAATGAAAGCACACTCATTGCATGTACTAAAACTTTTCTCAACCTATGAATTCCAGATTAGTAAAAATCTTATAATTTGAAAAACTCTTCATTCACATAATGGTTTATTTGAGACAACTGAATATCTCTGTATCCCCAAACCAGTATGATGAGAACCCCACTACTTTTGTATTTAAAATCCAGGTTTTTAAGCCAAATCCTTAGAGTCCTCAAATTGCTTAGTGGTGAATATTTTTCAGTTAAATCACATCTTACAACCACATTTGCTGAACCATAAGGTTTGCTGTGGCCACTCACCAAATCTGGTCTGAGGCTTATTTAATTTCTGCCCAAAGGAATGCATGAATCTCATCATCAGTAGGAGTCTCTAGTCTGTTTCCTGTTTGGTGGTAAAAGGCTTTTATTTTTCACAAGGTAGAAGCAAATTGCTAACAAAATTCTCCAATGAAAAACAATTTTACTTAATATATGAATCCCAATATTGAAAAATAGTACATTAAGTCATGGATCCTATACATCTTACACCAATATTTACTCTAATGAAATATAAGATATGAAAGCAGCTATTTGATATTTTATTGAAACTGATTCTTTTACTTCAAATCAAATCTATATAAAATGTGGCATGGATTGAAAATGAAATTCCAGACACCTGATAGTACATTGTGGGCACTGAAAATATTCAATTATTTTTCTCTTTTCATTCATTCTGTAGTTAATAAACACAGATTTTTGCCTATCTTGCATTTTGCTAACAACTATATAACTTCCAAGTTTGCTAAAATTGTAAACTATCTTATTAAGTTTACAAAGAGTTCTAAAGTGTTTTTAATGCTACTCGAGAATAAATACACAGAAATATCTTCACGGGGACACCAATTCTAGTAAAAAGATTTCAAAGATACAAGAAAAACCCAGAGGGTAAAAGAAAAATAAAATATTGATACCTCACTCTCAAATATATATATATATATATATATATATATATATATATATATATATATATATATACATTCTCTTGGAATCAAGTTATTTGAAGTTCTCCCCCCCCCGGTTTATCCTCTTCTATTTAGCCATAATTCAATGTTAAAAGTTTATATTTCAAAGGTAAAATATTTAAGGAGAACATTACACAAAACGGTAGGACAGAGATATATCAAAAGATGAAGAGAATGCTAGTGTTTACTTTACACCAGATTACTAAAATAATTCAAAGCAAGAACTGGGTTCAAATTTGTCATGCCATAAAATTCCAAGTTAAGAGGGCATTTAATAACAGTGGGATGTTATCAGTTTGGATCAAGCCATCTGAAAAAAACTTCATATAAAGTACTTCCAAATACATGTATAATATATTAGGGAAATAAGTTATAAACAATTACTTAGTTAAACTCCAAATTAATACTTACTTTTCTATCTAGAAAAAAAAAGGTAACTAAAGAAAATCAAAGACCTATCAATTCTTTTTTTTTTTTTAAATAGGAGATTTCACTATAATGAAACCACCAGGATACAAAGGTTAATATGACTAAATCAGAAATCCCAGCAAACAATCTAGAACCTAAGGTAAATAAAGTCTCCTCTGAAACTGAAGTACCCGTTTACATTTCTTTTTTTGTTTTTTGGTTTTTGTTTTAGATATAAGAGATTTTTTTATTTTTATTATTATTATTATCATTATTATTATTATTATTATTATTTTCTTTATTTACATTTCAAATGGTATCCCAAAAATTCCCTTTACCAGCCCCCTGCCCCTGCTCCCCTACCCACCCACTCCTACTACTTGGCCCTGGCCTCCCCCTGTGCTGGGACATATAAAGTTTACAAGACCAAGGGGCCTCTCTTCCCAAAGATGGCCGATTAGGCCATCTTCTGCTACATATGCAGCAAGAGACACAAGCTCAGGGAGTACTGGTTAATTCATATTGTTGTTCCACCTACAGGGTTGTATACCCCTTTGGTTCCTTGGGTACTTTCTCTAGCTCCTCCATGTGGGCCCTGTGTTCCAATCAATAGCTGACTGTGAGCATCCACTTCTGTGTTTGCTAGGCACTGGCATAGCCTCATGAGAGCTCACTATATCAGGGTCCATTCAGCAAAATCTTGCTGGTATATGCAATAGTGTCTGAGTTTGGTGACTGATAATGTGATGGATCCCCATATGGGGTAGTCTCTGAATAGTCCATCATTTCATCTTAGCTCTAAATTTAGTCTCTGTATCTATATCCTTTCATGGGTATTTTGTTCCTTATTCTAAGGAGGAAGGAAGTATTCACATGTTGGTAATCCTTCTTGGTTTGCCTGTGTTTGCAAAATGTATCTTGGATATTATAAGTTTCTGGGCTAAAATCCGCTTATCAGTGAGTGCATATCTAGTGACTTCTTTGGTGATTGGGTTACCTCACTAAGGATGATATCCTCCAGATACATCCATTTGCCCAAAAATTTCATAAATTCATTGTTTTTAATAGCTGAGTAGTACTCCATTGTGTAAATATACCACAGTTTCTGTATCCATTCCTCTATTGAGGGACATCTGGGTTCTTTCCAGCTTCTGGCTATTATAAA
>NC_034613.1:147462638-147475621 GCF_900095145.1 Mus pahari
GAAACAGGGTCTGTCCCAGAAGTTAGGTTACTTCTGTCTGTCCTGAAGCTGTGTAGCTTCTGAGGTCCACACTCTGGCTAGCACAGACTTGAGCTTAAGTGAACCAGAGCAAAGATGGCTCTCCTGCCAGCCAGGCCTTGAGACTCCTCCAGGGCAGACACCCCTCCTCGCGCAGGAAAGGTGCCTGGTGACTGGAGCCAGAAATGGGATCTTTCCCAGAAGCTATGTTACTTTTGCAGGCAGCCCTATCCCCTGCAGTCTACTGGAGCAAAGATGGCCCTCCTACTTGTTCAGGCCCTGAGACTGCTCCCGGGCCGACACCCTTCCTCGGGTCTGAAAGGCACAGGATTACTGGAGCCAGAAATGGGATCTTTCCCAGAAGCTGTGTTGCTTCTGCAGGCTGTCCTCTCCCTGGCAGTGCACTGGAGCAAAGAAGGCTCTCCTACTGGCTCAGGCCTTGAGGCCCCTCCCAGGTGGACACCCCTCCTCAGGAGGGAAAGGGGCAGGGATAACTGGAGCCAGATAAGGAGTCTGTCCCAGCAGCTGTGTTGCTTCTGCAGGCCGCCCTCTCCCTGGCCATGCACTGGAGCAAAGATGGCTCTCTTACCAGCTCTCCTTGGGCGGGAAAGGTGCAGGATGTCTGGAGCCAGAAATGGAGTCTGTTCCAGCAGCTGTGTCCAAGACCTATCAATTCTTAACCAGCATTCCCAGATTACTGTGCTTTGTTTTACATTACTATGCTCAATGTTTTTGTTGTTTCTCTCAGTCTCTTCATAGGCATATAAGACAAGACAGGAGATAATCAGGAGATAACAGTGAAATGAGACCAACAAAGAACTTTGTTTCAGACTTGGCAGACTAAGGTTCACTACCATGGATTCAGCATACTTATTCCTTTGTGTATTATCTACAGTAAAGCTGTTCCAGATTTGACCTAGTGACCAGAGACCTTAAAGCCTACACAGATCAAACTACTTACTCTTCAGCTTTTCATACATAATAATTCTGTGGATACCAATGAATTGTTTTAATTTTTAAATATTTCACATTTATGTTGCTTTTGCTCAGACTCTGCACTCAGTTCTAATCCCCTTGAGATTTTTGACTATGATCTTCCTAGGATTGTTCTAATGAACCCTGCCTGCTTTTCCTTCTACCCTTTTGGGAGTGGCTTGATAATTTTGAGGTGATGGAGACTGGACCCAGGGCACTGTGAATGTTAGGCCAGCACACTTTCACTAATCTATATTCTTGTCAACCTTTTTGGTCAAATACCAAATTTCCAATTTCTTTTTAGCCTTTTCTGTGCATATGCTCTCTGATGTCCAGAAATTATTTGTCCTTGGCTATCAATTCCACATAATTTAATGAGCAAGAGGAGGAACTACCTCTTCATCTATTAGCTTCATCCTGCCGCTCCTGTCCTTACTCTCTATGTATGTCTATGCATTTTTGCTTGTTTTTAAAGTAAAGTACCATCAGGAATAGTGTTAAAGCATCAATTTCTTAGTGGTCAATGGTGTCCTACTGATGTATTTTAAGTTATGTAGCATTTTTCTACTATTTCAATGTCTTCTCTAAGATGAGGAAGAAGCAAAAAGCTCTTCCACCGTGGATTACAATGGATAAAAGTAGAAATGATGTAAATATCTCAAAATTGAACAGTTGGAAAATTAAATTAGAGTTAGAATGCTGTTAATGGAGATAATGTTATAATGGATGGAAATAATTGCATAGAAAAAAAGGAAGCTTCCATTAGAGTTATAATGTCAATACTATTATTGTCTCGGGAAAAATACCAGTGGGTTTTAAAATAGGATATTGGTTTAAATAGTATCCCTCCCATCCTACATATTTATTTCAAGATGGTAAACTAATATTGAAGAATCCTAGTAGGCATCACCTTAGCCAAGTGGGTAGTCTTGGTATTACTAGTAGTGACTATGAACATCATGTACCTCAGATATGATATACTGCAAAGTATTTTCTTCTTTAGTTTTCTTACCCCAAATGAATACCTAAAATGGACATGGCAGAATATATAACCAACCTAAATTGAAGGTCATTCTCCAAAGAAGTAGCTGATACACTTCAAAACTATCAAGATGCTGAAAGACATAGGGAAAAAATGGCAAACCCTCAGAAATCAAAAGAGTCTAAGGAGACATGTTAAGTTAAAACAACATGAACTAATCAGTACCCCCCAGAGCTCATGTCTCTAGCTGCATATATAGCAGAAGATGGCCTAGTCAGCCATTGTTGGGAAGAGATGCCCCTTGGTCTTGCAAACTTTACATGCCCCATACAGAGGAACGACAGGGCCAAGAAGTGAGAGTGGGCGGGCAGGGGAGCAGGGTGGGGGGAAGGTATAGGGGACATTCGGGGTAGCATATGAAATGTAAATGAAGAAAATATCTAATAAAATAAGTTAAAAAAATTTAAAAAGTCTGACATTGCAGTGTTAGAAATACTTCTTATATTTTATGATATAAGAGAAAATTACATTTGATATGATTTTATGGCTAAAATGTGATATTCTAAACTCTCTGTGTAATTGAAAATAAAGTGAAACTTGCCTACCCCCCAAAAAAAGTTAATACAAAATATAGTTCTGGATGGGATCATTGAACAAACAAAAGACTATGGAAAGCATAATGTAATTGCATATTTTCTTATTGCCCATTGTGTCCACTGATGCCACATTCAACATAACATGCTCCTAGAACAAACAATAAATTTGATTGAACAGTTCCAACTTTTTTTAAAGATTTATTTATTTATTATATTTAAGTACACTGTAGCTGTCTTCAGACACTCCAGAAGAGGGCGTCAGATCTTGTTACGGATGGTTATGAGCCACCATGTGGTTGCTGGGATTTGAACTCTGGACGTTTGGAAGAGCAGTTGGATGCTCTTACCCACTGAGCCATTTCACCAGCTCCCGAACAGTTCCAACTTTATCTTCTGAATAATTTGGCCTTTCTGAGCTTGTAGATGCAGGTAGGACCTATACATGGAATGGTACAAATGGATAAGAACACTGTCGCAATCTGTCAAAGTATGTAGAACAAGATTTGAAATTTGGGTACTGATATTTTCTGGCAATCATTTCTTTCTATACAATCTATAGAAGCAAGAAAGTAATTGTGCTTCCTTAAGATGGTGAGTCCACTTGCAGGTTAAAATAAATAGATCTCATGTCACCCCCTATAATATAAGATTGCCAAAATGCTTTCCAGGGAGTAAGTGTTTCATTTGAAGATCAGAAGTTTGCAAGGTAGATTATTCCTTGAGAAGAGTATCGTGTGTTGTGTGTGAAAGCAATTGTGGAGGCAGCATTTTATGTACATCACTTACAGATAAACAGCACACAGACTAACTAGACTTTGGTAAGACCTCCTGCATATCTGATTAACATAGTTTAACCACAATTTTCAAAGTAACTCCAAATGTTTTAAAAGCAGAAATAACTAGAAGTAACTATTCATCTGGAGAGTCTGGTCCTTGGAGAAATCTTAAGGAACATTGTTTTAATGTTATTTTTTTCTGTTTACGGAATGCACATTTGTGAAATTAAATACTGATAACAAGAAACAGACATTTACTTTGTTGTAAGAAGCTGAAATTCAATGTGAAAAATTATATACAATGTTAAAATGCTCTTACTACCTGGCAGAAATAACTATGTAGGAAGGAAAAACATCTCCCATTTTAGACGTCACACATTGTTGTATAGAATTTATGATATCAAATGAAGTATGCACCTATAGTTTCTAAATAAAACAGTGGGATTTATTAAATATACAGAAAAAGGCTATCATAGAATTTTATAATAATATTGAATAGTTACTGAACTTCTAGCGCATGCTTTGTATCTCTTCTCTCACTTTGTACCATGCTCATATAAGGTAAGTGCTGTGGTGCTATGAGTCTGAATTAAGAAATCTTAGCTACATAACTCAGTAACATAACAGGTATCTATGCATCTGATTCATTATAAAAGTTCCAATCTTTGCTAAATATTAAATATCTATGTGCATATACACACATACACATGTACTATATTATTTCTGCCAACATGGATGCAATATATACAAAAATCAATGCGCCACTACTATATCTCATACATTTGTTTTTCATTCCTACCTCTTTATAGAATCTCCTGCCTTGTTTTTGTAACAATTCTTTGCTGCTTTAGCAAAATTTGTCGATATTCATTTCTGCTTTTTAACTTCAGTAGCAGACCACATGTGAAATTTCAGTTTTATTTTGGTTCTGAACATGTATGGATTTCATAATTTGACATTAGTTGCCAATGACACAGACTCAAGAGCCTTTCCTTATGCTTGCTGGCAACTCTTGTTCCCTCGGTCACACTGAGGTATTATAAGTCTGAGAAGACCCTGCTGGGTTACTAGGAGTTCTTGTCTAGCAGGTCAGATATCATTTTAGGCAAATTCTAGTTGCACCCTATAGGCCTTTGCACTTCTATCTTTGGAAATGTATTTATGCTTCTGTTTTAGAATGTAGGCTTCTGTTTTTATGATATCCTTTCAAAATATTAGGTCATCCGTGAAAAAGATAAAACATCTTTATTGAATTATCTTTTCTACCCGTGTAGCCTTTGTATTGCAGTTTATCAGCATGAGGCTAAGGCAGAGCTTGCTACTAACTGGGTGCCAAGCTGTCCACTATATCACATCTATTGAATACCCACAACATGAGAGTTCATGTACAGGGTTTTGAGCATTCTCGAATCAACCCCTTCCCTTCCAAAGCCTTCCTAGGGTGATTTTCCCATTTCCTGTCCTGCTGACTGCACCCTTGGAGGAGATTTGAAGTCTGAAACATCTTTGATGTTTTCTTCTAGCCATGCCAAGCCTCCCCAGGGGAAAAGAGACTCTCTCAAGCTGGTGTAAATGGAGTTTTCAGTGAGGAGCATCTGCCAAGCTGTTGTGTTTCATGGCTCTCTCTTTGATGTCCACCTAGCATGGTGCCATGTATGCCCACCCAGTATTTAGTGTGTTAGTGAGTCCTCATTACCATCGCCTTACTATGGAAACTGGAGTGGAAAATATTTCTGGAACTCATCCCAACCTTCTCCTTCAGTACCAAATTAATTTTCCTCTTCTGATTTCATCCTCTTCCCTCTTCTTTTGAACATAAAGACATTTGCCAGATATAAAAGAACTTCAATAAATTAAAACAAAACTGAAAATAAAAAGAGGATGAGGTTCCATTAGACTGATTGAAGAATTAGAGTACATTGAAGCATCATATCATTTTTGTATAGGAAAAAAAAAATCTATGATTCTTGGCATCAGATCTTCTGAGAAGGCTTTGAAATCATTCCATTTGTCAAGTTTAACTATGTGATTTTTTCCCCAGAGGTTTGATAAGTTTGTCTATGGAAGAGCTAATAAAAAATGATTCTAACAAATCAAACAGTTCTTTTTACTACTTATTCATGGATACCTAGAGACAACGTTCACCAAATCATTTTATTTTACTCTTATGATAGTTGGTTTCTAAATGAAATAACATTTTTACACAAAGCGCAGTGATAAAACTTTTCAGGAGGCAATGCCAAAGTGAGAATTTGAAACCCTGTCATTATACAAAGGAAGATGCTGAGACATGGGCAGCATACAAACCTTGAATTCAAGGTTATCTCTTGATCAATTTGCCCATGAATTTTTTCTAAGCATTTTTTCTTTCTTTTTGATTTGGGTGATTTGGAATTGGACTCTTCTATGTTCTTGCAAATATTGACTGATATTTAAAACAAGTGACTTGCCAAATATACATTAAGACTAGTCTAAAGCTTTTGATCCCCACATTCTACACTCTTGAAGTAAAGCAGGCAGATTTCTTGAGTTTGGAGGCAGCCTGGTCCACAAAGCAAGTTCTAAGATAACCAGCAATATACAGAAAAACCATATTTTGACCCAACACCCAGCCACCTCATACAAAAGACAAGTCTAGGGTAGTATCTAGCCTTGTGAGTGTTTTCCAAGAGACAGACTAAGCCATATAGAACCCTAAGTTTAACTGTTAAGTGTCATGTTTCTTCCAATGCAATCCACAGAACTCAAGAAGTTTAACAAGCCAAGAAGGGCCCAAGTAAGGATGCTTCAATCCCTCTTGGGAGAGAGAAGAAAGCAACCATGGGGGGGGGGGGGGGCGGGGCACAGAGGAAGGGAGGGACCTGGGTGGGAGACTCAAGGGGAGGAGAAAAGGGAAACATGATCAAGTATTGGGGGTGGAGAACAAGAGAGAAGCCCTGAGGACCAGCAGAATGAATGAAAATATGCAACTGTTGGAGACCCGACACTGAGCCATAAGCTAAAGTTTCCCCCCTTTTTGAGAAACTTCTGACCTTTTGCAATGATAGTGGACCGAACACCAAGATCAGATAATAGTAACTGCAAACTTTCCAGGAAAAGCCACAGAATGTCCCCTGAGATAAAAGTAGATCCCCGAGTTCCTGGGCAGGTATGCAAAACCACGCCCACCCCTGGGGCAGAGGCAGGAGCAAGTTTCTCCCTCTTTACTTCCTCCTTCTCACAGCTTATATTCTGTAACCTATTTTGCAATAAACAGATCTTGACAAAAAATTGCAGGGTCTCCTCCATCTTTCCCGCCCATCCTCTTTTAGGCATGGTCCCCCTCGAAACCCCCGAATAACTGGGTCCTGCGGGTCGGGACATGCAACCTCTGCAGGTGGGGTGGGAGGTGGGGGGACCCTCTAGAATGTACCAGAGATCCAGTAGGTGAGGTAATCTCAAGACTCAAAGGGAGGGACCTTAAATGAAATGACCAACAGTGGGGAGAGGAACAGCCCCTGTTAAAGTATGCTATCTTTTTTGTAGCTAGGTAACTGAGGAGGAGTTTAGCTTGAAGGTCAGAAGCTTGGGACATTGCCTACATGACTACTAGCCATGCTTCTCTTGTGGGGGCTGAGGGGGCGGTAACTTCAACAGGAGCCAGAGTTCCAGGAGACAAATAGAACTCCTTCCGTCCCATGTAGGTGAATTATCACCACTGGGTCATGGGTTTCAACATCTCAGCTTGACTGGAGACCAGACAGTCTTTGTATAGCCTAATACCCAACAGGACTATTTTTGAAGAAAATGGTAAGGAGGCAAAAGGATGGAAGAAAGTAAGGGGGTATGAATAAAATCCATGTACAATGTCATAATTGTATGCAAATTTCATAATGAAATCTATTTTATTTATTCTGACAATTCTAATAATAAAGTTCACAAGATGCCAATACAATGTTTTCAGAACTAATTGATAATGATAAAACCTGCCCACCAAGGTTAGACAAATTATCCCAAATATTCTATCCTTTATAATATTATCATTTCCTTTGGCTATAAAAACCATGCTGGATTTGGCTCTTCTTTTTTTAACAATGTTTTTATTAGATATTTTTTCATTTACATTTCAAATGCTATCCCAAAAGTCCCCTATACACTCCACCCACCCTGCTCCCCTGCCCACCCACTCCTGCTTCCTGGCCCTGGCGTTCCCCTGATCTGGGGCATATGATCTTTGCAAGACTAAGGGCCTCTCCTCCCATTGATGGACAACTAGGCCATCTTCTGCTACATATGCAACTAGAGACAGGAGCTCTGGGGGTACTGGTCAGTTCATTTTGCTGTTCCTCCTATAGGGTTACAGACCTCTTCAACTCCTAGGGTAGTTTCTCTAGCTCCTCCATTTGGGACCCTGTGTTCCATCCAATAGATGACTGTGAGCATCCACTTCTGTATTTGCCAGGCACTGGCATAGCCTCACAATAAACAGCTATATCAGAGTACTTTCAGCAAAATCTTGCTGGCATATGCAATGGTTTCTGCGTTTGGTACTGATTATGGTATGGAACCCTGGGTGGGGCAGTCTCTGGCTGGCTCTTCTTCCTATCCATCCATCTCCATCTTAACTCCCTCCCTCCCTCCCTCCCTCCCCCCACTCTCTCTGTCTCTGCAACTCTTTTTTTTTTTAATTTTTTATTAGATATTTTCTTTATTTACATTTCAAATGCTATCTCGAAAGTTCCCTATACCCTCTCCCCGCCCCTGCTCCCCTACCCACCCACTCCCACTTTGTGGCCCTGGCCTTCCCCTGTTCTGGGTCATATAAAGTTTGCAAGACCAAGGGGCTTCTCTTCCCAATGATGGCCGACTAGGCCATCTTCTGCTACATATGCAGCTAGAGACATGAGCTCAGGGGGTACTGGTTTAATTAACCAAACAGATTTATGTATCAAAAATAATAATGTTTAATGAAAGAAGGCCACTTCACTTAAAATACTGGTCATAGGAAATGGCTGCAAATTTGTCATTTTCATGTAAAACTAGAACCAATACCTTTTTCTTTTTTGTGTTTTGAAAATATTTATTTTTTTATTTTTTTGAGGTTATAATAGAATTACATCATTGCTCCTACCCATTTCGCCTTTCTATATCCTGCTCCTTGCTTTTGTTCAAATTCTTGGTCATCTTTTCATTAATTTCTTTCCATAATTGTAAACTCCTACATATATAGATAAAACCTGCTCAGTCAGTATAATATTACTTATATGTTTTCAGCGTTGATCATTTGGTATTGGATTACCAAACTGTATGTTCCTCCCTGTGAGGAGGGTGGTAGTTCTACTGCTCTAATCACTCCTTGTTTGCCTGTAGTTCTTTGACTAGGGTTGAAGATTCATGGGCTTTCTTTGGCCCAAGTTAATACATCCACGTTGTTACCCTTGTCCAGCTCATTTTTTTAAAAGCAATAATGTTGTTAATACTTTATGGGTATAGATTTTGTCATTACTAGGAAACACAATTTCATATCAACTTCCTTGATCTTCCTTGATCATCTTTCTGCCCCCTTTTAGGCCATGGAGCCTTTAGTGTGGCACCGGTTTTGTAGATATATCAATTGGAACTAGGCTCCACAACTCTATATTTTTACGGACTGGGATTTTCTGCAGTCATCTTTTTCTGTTGCAAAGAAAAGTTCCCTTGATGGTGATAAAGCATATATGTATATGTGGGTATAAAAACTGTGGTTTGAATAAGTTTGGTCCCCATGGATTCATGTGTTTGAATAGTTGGCATAGGGAGTGCACTATTAAGAGACATAACCTTATTGGAATAGTGACCTTGCTGGAGGAAGTGTGTCACTGTGGGGGCAGAGATCTGAGTTCTTCATGCTCAAGCTCCACACAATGAAGAAGACAGTCTCCTGCTGCCTTCTGATCAAGATGTAGAACTCTTGCTTCCTCCAGCACAATGTCTGCCTGCATGCTACAAAGCTTCCTGTCATGATAATGGACTGAATTTCTGAAACTGTAAGCCAACCCCAATTAAATATGTCCTTTATAAAAGTTGCTTTGTTCATGGTGCCTAGTCACAGCAATAAAACCCTAACTAAGATAAGTATGGGTATTTAGAATATAGTTAATGATTGCTCTTGTTTAATAGAGTGGGACCTACATGCGGACCAAATTGAAGATCTGCTACATATGTGCATGGAGGCTTAGATCCAGACCATGTATGTTCTTTGGTGGTTCAGTATCTGACAGGCCCAAGGGTCTAGGTTAGTTGTTTGTATTGATTTTCCTTTAGAGTTCCTATCCCCATTGGGGCTGCAATCCTCCCTTCTATTTTTCTACCAGAGTCCCTAAGCTACATCTACTGTTTGGCTCTGCATGTCTGAATCTGTCTGAGTCAGCTGTTGGGTTGAACTTCTCAGAGGATAGCTTCCTGTCTGCAAGCATAACAGTATTATTAATAGTATCAGGGATTGGTACTTGCACATGGGATGGGTCTCAAGTTGGGCTGGTTATTGGTCAGCTAGTCCCACCGTCTCTGCTCCACCCACTATGCCTGCATTTTTTGTAGACAGAATAAATTTTGGCTCAAAAGTTTTGTGGAGGATTTGGTGATCCCTATCACTCAACTGTGGTTCCTGCCTGCCTAGAGGAAATGGCCTCTTCAAGTTCCATATCCCCAATGCTCTGAATCACAGCTAAGGTGATCCCCGTTGATTCTTAGATCTCTGTCTCATCCTGGAGATGCCCCAAATTCCCCACTCCCATGACTTGCAGATTTCCATTCATTCTCATGACCATCTGGACATTCCTCCTATCCTCAATACACTTAATCCTGAACCCCTCTACTCCCCTCCTCATCACCTGCCCCTCCACTTCCCTCCTTCCATCTGACTCATAACTATTTTATTCCTCCTTCTAAGTAAGATTGTGTATGCATGAGGATGTCCCCAACCCTCACTCACCAGATCTCTAAACTCCCTGGAGCCTCCAGTCTCTTGACCATTAGGTGATCTTCTCTGACTGAACCCAGACCCAGCAGTCCTCTGCTGTATTTGCATTGGAGGCCTCATATCTGGTGGTGTATGCTGCCTGGTTGGTGGTCCAGTGTCTGAGAGATCGTGGGGGTCCAGGTTAATTGAGACTGATAGTCCTCCCACAGGGATGCCTTCCTCCTCAGCTCCTTCCAGATTTTCCCTAATTCAACCACAGGCTCCATTGATTGGGTGTAAATATATGCATCTGACTCAGTTGCTTGTTGGGTGTTTGGGAGGGCAGTCATGATAGGTCCCTTTTTGTGAGTGCTCCACAGACTCAGTAACAGTGTCAGACATTGGGGCCTCCTTTTGAGCTGGATCCCACTTTGTGCCTGTTGCTGGACTTCCTTTTCCTTAGTCTCTTCTCCATTTCTTTCCCTGCAGTTGTTTCAGACAGGAACAATTATGGGTCACAGTTTTGACTGTGGGATGGCAACCTCACCCCTCACTTGATGCCCTGTCTTTCTGCTGAAGGTGGGATCTAAAAGTTCCCTCTCCCCACTGTAGGGCATTTCATCTAAGGTCCCTCTGTTTTCGTCCTAAGAGTCTCTCACCTCCCAGGTGCATTCTGAGGGGCCCCCAATCCCACCAGCAATGGAGGAGTGTTCCTGTTTCATGAGGTTGCCTGTTTTCACTCTTTCTGCTGCCCCTCAAGGTTTCAGTCCTTTCCTTTCACCCAGTACCAGATCATGGTCTCCTCTTCCCCTAACTGTCCTCTTTCCCACCCAAGTCCCTCCCTTCCCCCCTCCCCACTTGTGATTACTTTCTTCTCCCTCCCAAGTAGGACTAAGGTGTCCTCACTTGGGTCTTTCAGATCATTGACCTTTTTGAGATCTATGGACTGTATCTTGGGAATTCTGTACTTTTTCTTAGTTAATATCTACTTATTAGTGAGTACATTCTATGCATTTCCTTTTGGGTCTGAGTTACCCCACTCAGGATGATATTTTTTAGTTTCATTCATTTGCCTGTAACACTCAGGATGTCCTTGTCCTTAATAGGTGATTAGTATTCCATTGTGTAAGTGAACCACATTTTCTGTATCCATTCTTCTGTCATGGGACATCTGGGCTCTTTCTAGCTTCTGACTATCACAAACAAGTCCACTGTGAACATAACGCCCCTGTGGCAGGGTGGCACATCTCTTAGGTATATTCCCAAAAGTGGTATAGTTGGTTCTTTAGGTAGATCTATTTGCAATTTTCTGAGGAACCTCCAGATTGATTTCTACAGTGGTTGTACCAGTTTGAAATCCCACCAGCAATGGAGGAGTGTTCCTCTTTCTCCATATCCTTGCCAACATGTGCTGTTGCCTGAGGTTTTGATCTTAACCATTCTGATTGGTGTAAAGTGGAATCTCAGGGTCATTTTGATTTGCATTTCTCTGAACAATGACCTTTGAACATTTCTTTAGGCACTTTTCAGCCACTTGAGATTCTTCTGTTGTGAATTCTCTGTTTAGTTCTGTATCCCATTTTTTGATTGGGTTGTTTGGGTTTTGTTTGTTTGTTTGTTTTAGTGGTTAGCTTCTTGAGTTCTTTATATATTTTGGATATTAGACCTCTATCAGATGTGAAGTTAGTGAAGACTTTTTTCCTCAATCTGTAGGGTGCCTATTTGTCTTATTGACTATATCCTTTGTTGTAGAGAAGCTTTCCAGTTTCATGAGGTCCCATTTTTCAATTCTTGATCTTATAGTGTGAGCCATTAGTTATGTTTAAGAAATTTTGCCTTGTGCCAATGAGTTCAAGGCTCTTCCAGTAGATTGAGTGTATCTAGTTTTATGTTGCTGTCCTTTATCCACTTGGACTTGAGCTTTGTGCAAGGTGACATATATGGGTCCATTTTCATTGTTCTACATACAGACAACGAGTTAGACCAGCACAGTTTATTGAAGATGTTTTCTTTTTTCCACTGTATATTTTAGCTTCTTTGTTAAAGATCAAAATCTCAACACAAGTCTCCAAAAATATGGAAAGAGCAATTCTCATATTCATCTGGAAAGGCAAAAACCCAGAATAGTAAAAACAATTCTTAACAATTAAAGAACTTCTGGGGGAATCACAATCCCTGATCTCAAGTTATATTACAGAGCAAAAAACAAACAAACAAACAAACAAAACCCTGCATGGTATTGGTACAGGGACAGATGGATGGAATCAAATTGAAGATCAATTGACAGATAATGGAATCTGTGATGGTTTATATATTCTTGGATCAGGGAGTGGCACCATTTAGGGGTATGGCCTTGTTGGAATAGGTGTGACTTAGTTGGAGTAGGTGTGTCACTGTGGGTGTGGGCATAAGATCCTCACCCTAGTTGCCTGGAAGTCAGTCTTCCACTAGCAGCCTTTAGATGAAGATGTAGAATTTTCAGCTCTCCCTGCGACATGCCTGCCTGGATACTGCCATGCTCTCACCTTGATGATAATAGACTGAACCTCTGACTAAACCTGTAAGCCAGCCCCAATTAAATGTTGATTTTATAAGACTTGCCTTGGTCATGATGTTTGTTCATAGCATTGTCTGGAATGTAGGAGATCCCTTAGGGCATCTCTTAGTACTACCTGTCCTGTGATTAAAGTCAATGGGAAACTACAACAGCCTAATCC
>NC_034613.1:147476116-147478339 GCF_900095145.1 Mus pahari
CACACACACACACACACACAGAGAGAGAGAGAGAGAGAGAGAGAGAGAGAGAGAGAGAGAGAGAGAGAGAGAGAGATTTAATCTTTAACAAAGAAGTATCTTGAGTTCTTTATCTTAGTCACTCTGAAAGGTGTAAGATGGAATCACAGAGTTGTTTTGATTTGCATTTCCCTGATGACTAAGGACTTTGAACATGTCTTTAAATGCTTCACGGCCATTCGATATTTCTCTGTTTAGAATTCTCTGTTTGGCTCTGTACACCATTTTTCATAGGGTTATTTGAGTGGTTTGTGTGTAACTTTTTGAACTCTTTATAAATTTTAGATATTAGCCCTCTGTCAGATGTAGAGTTGGTGAAGATCCTTTCCCACTTTTTAGGCTGCTCTTTTGTCCTATTGACATTGTCCTTTGCCTTACAGAAGCTTTGCAGTTTCAGGAGGTTCCATTTATCAATTGTTGATCTTAGAGTCTGAACCACTAGTGTTCTGTTCAGGAAATTGTCTCCTATACAAATGAATTCAAGGGTATTTCCCAACCTCTAGTGTATCAGGTTTTATGTGGAGGTTTTTGATCAACTTGGACTTGAGTTTCACGCAGGGAGATAAACACAGATCTATTTTCATTCTTCTACATTACAACATCCAATTAGACCAGCACCATTTGTTGAGGATGCTTTCTGTTTTCCTTTGTATGGTTTTGGCTTCTTTATCAAAAATCAAGTATCCATAGGTGTATAGGTTTATTTCTGGGTCTTCAATTAGATTCCACTGATTAACAAGTCTTTTTCTGTACCAATACCATACAGTGTTTTTTGTTTTTTGTTTTTTTTTCTCTATAGTACAGCTTGAGGTCGGGGGTGGTGATTCCTCCTGAAGTTCTTTTATTGTTTAGGATTGTTTTTGCTATCCTAGATTTTTTTTTCTAGATAAATGTGAGAATTGTTCTTTCTAAGGCAATTCTTTAGAGTCTGTAGAATATTGTACTGGGATTTTGATGGGGATTGCATTGAATCTATATACTGCTTTTGTTAGTTGTCCATTTTTACTATGTTAACTCAACTTATCTATGAGCATGAGATATCTTTCCATCTTCAGATATGTTCTTCAATTTATTTCTTCAGGGGCTTGAAGTTCTTCATATACAGATCTTTCTCTTGCTTATATTTGTGGTTACTGTAAAGGGTATTGCTTCCCTAATTTCTTTCTAGGACAGGTTATCATTTGTATAAAGGAGGACTACTGATTTTCTTGAGTCAATATTGTATCCAGCAACTTTGTGGAAGTTGTGGAGGTTCTCTGGTAGAATTTTTGGGGTCATTTATGTATACTATTATATCATCCATACATAGCAATAGTTCTACTTCTTCTTTTCCAATTTGTATCCCCTCTATCTCTTTTAGTTTTCTTGTGCCTATGGCTAGAAATTCAAGTACTATATCAGAGAGAGAGAGAGAGAGAGAGAGAGAGAGAGAGAGAGAGAGAGATGAGACCAGAGGATGATGTGCATTGTTCTCTATCAATCTCCACCTATTGAGATAGAGTCTCTCAACAAAACTGGAGCTAGACTGGCAGCTCATAGTCCAAACAATTCTCTTGTCTCCATTCTGGATACAATTGTGTGTTTTCATGCTCAACCTTTCATGTGGATGCTGGAGTTTCAAATCACAACTTTCTACTGGGATTTTTATTAGAATTACATTATATATACATAAATCACTTTAACAGGTTAGATGATCTTAACTTTTTAAACCTTGAAAATCATATAACATTTATGTAGGTGATTATCTTAGGAAAGTTTTCATGTTATTGGAGAATATTTTATATATAGTGTGTCTATATTTATGTTGCTATGACAAAAGTACCTAACAGAAACAAAAAATGGAAGGAAATATTGGCTACTCAGTCCTGCAGAGGTTTAAGTCATAGCCCTTGCTTCAATTGGTTCTTGAGTCTTTGCTGATTCAGAGCAACATGTTAGCGGGAATATGTAGCAGAGACTACTCTTAGCTCCTGGAAGACAGGAAACACTGAAAAGAGGTGAAGAGAGGAGTGGAAAGCAGAGGAGGGAAAAGAAAGAGAGAGTAGGTGAGGAGAGGAGAAAATCAAGACAAGAAACAGCCCACAAGGAGCGGCACCCGTTCAAGTAACATATAAAGGCCCTCCTATTAGAATTACACCAGATTTCTCACCAGAGACTATGAAAGCCAGAAGATCCTGGACAGAT
>NC_034613.1:147478350-147494621 GCF_900095145.1 Mus pahari
ATCGTGTGGATACTTCATTCCTCCTTAGAATAGGGAACAAAATACTTATGAAAGGATATAGATACAGAGACAAAATTTAGAGCTAAGNTGAAAGGATGGACTATCCAGAGACTACCCCAATCGGGGACCCATCCCATCATCAGCCACCAAACCCAGACAGTATTGCACATGTCAGCAAGATTCTGCTGAAGGGACCCTGATAAAGGGGCCTCTTGTGAGGCTATGCTAGTGCCTGGCAAACACAGAAGTGGATGCTCAGAGTCAGCTATTGGNTGGAACACAGGGCTCCCAGTGGAGGAGCTAGAGAAAGTACCTAAGGAGCTGAAGGGGGCTGCAACCCTATATGTGCTACATTAATATGAACTAACCAGTACCCCCAGAACTTGTGTCTCTAGCTGCATATGTATGTAGAAGATCGTGTATTCAGCCATCATTGGGAAGAGAGGCCCCTTGGTCTTGCAAACTCTATATGCCCCAGTACAGGGGAATGCCAGGGCCAAGAAGTTGGAGTGGGTGGGTATGGGACCAGGGGCGGGAGGGGGGTATAGCGAACTTTCAGGATAGCATTTGAAATGTAAATAAAGAAAATATCTAATAAAATATAATAATAAGTAAAAAATAAATGTAAATGAAGAAAAATTCTAATAAAATAAGTTTAAAAAAAAGGAGAGACACCCATAACTACATAACTATATAATTCAGTCAAGTCAAAGACCTTAAATTTTTTTAGAATTTCACAGAACAGTGTCACTGATTTGAGACCAAGATTCAGCATATCAGATGTAGTGGTTATTCCACCTTTAAGCCATCACATTTTCCTATCCACCCCTAAGCATTTCATATGATTACATTATTCTATTCTAGATTATTTATTTTCGTTTCATTTTGTTGCGTGCCAATACAGAGCACAATTATTTTTTGTATGATAGTCTTGTTTTAACCTGAAACTTTATTCATCTCACTCAGTAGGTAGATGCCTCTACCTTTAACTTTTTTCTCTGTCTCCAATTTCCTATAACATGTTACACACTGGTGATAAAATAGACACCCTTAATTTGTTTTTTATTTCATAAAATTTCCACTCTTTCATAATGAAACATACAATTGTAGCTGTAGATTTACAAAGATGCCCACTATAACACTGAGAAATGTTCTGTCTATTCCTAATGCTGGGAGGATTTTTTTTTCAGGTATAGATGTTGAGTATTCCAACATGATTTCTCTGTGCATGTTATGGTAATCAAATAGTTCTTTTCTTTTTTAAGTTTGTTAATACAGTGAATTATATTAATTTATTTTTATATTTTATAACAGCCTACATTTCTGAGATCAATCATGAGTGAACATGATATACATTATCCTTTTAATACATTGCCGTTTCATTTGTATCACTTCATTGTTTTTTAAAGGCACTGGCATATCATTAGTATACTAAGTTTTTAAAACTGTTAGTGAATGTATCCCACGAACACATGAACTTCTTTCATAGTTGATCTTCTTTATTCTTTCTTTTTTAGTGTGACTAATAGAACTGTAAAAACATATGCTCACCATTATACCTGGGTATTATAATTCTTTGGCTTTGAACTCTCATAGGGGTTTTTAGTTTAAATTATACTTAAGCTTAAAATGCATTTCTGGGTTTTTAGGGACATGAAAATAATGAGCACATGTTACTTCATGTCTATGATAAAGGGATTCTGGTGTGAAGCCTTACCTACATTCCCAATTTTTGTTTTGATTTTTATTTCCACATTTTGACTTATACAAGTATTAGGACATTCCATTGAATCATGGCTAAAGGACCTTCCCATCCATAAGGTGTTGATAGATCAGACTTCCAGTTGGAGAAACCCATGACTACATTATAGTCTTTAAAAAAAATCACAAGTACCAGCTGTTTATCCTTGAGACATAATATATTCAGTTTGGATCCCAGGTAAATACTCTATTGTATAAATTGACAAGCCACATCTGTTTAAATATCTGTAACGTTCTAACCCATTTGAACATGTTGAAAAATACTTAGAACAACCTGGTAAAAGAGTACAACTGATCTTCAGATTTCTTCTTAGTGTTACCAGCTTTCAACATGTTTGGGATTAGTGTCCTGCTCTGTTATCAAACACAAACTGTTTACACAACAGATAGGACCCCCCCCCCCGGGGGGACCAACAGCTGAGTAATATTAAACCTTGGAGAAAAGAACAGTAAATATATCAACAATCAATTGTGGGTAGTAGGGTATCACTTGCATCAAGAACTATAGTGCAATCTACTCTATAGTCCTCTTTGTAGAAAGCACTGTTTAAACTCAGAATATTTATGTCTAAGAACCTTACTGACACATTGGATATTAGGCTGAAATAGTCAGGGTGTGGCAGCAATTTTATTCTTAAGGTTTCAAATACTTAAGGCAGGCTTGTTTGCTCTTCCAATTTGTCTTCTGACTTCCTTCTGAATGATCCAATTTGAGGTTTTAAGAGACTAGAATTTAATATTTTAAAATCAACTTTAGCTATGGTTGAAAGGAGGTACATTTCTAAAGTGAATCATGGCCTTGGGTTAGCCACATTCATTTCCCCCCTTTTTGGGGTACTTTATTTATTATTATTATTATTATATTCTGGGAAAAGATAGAATGATAAATTAGTAGACATTTTGTTGACTAGGGTATGTTGCTAAGAAATTACTGAGCTATTTCGCATGAGAAAATATTTTAAGCCTCCTCCCTAGGTAGTGGCTTTATGAATCAGAAGATGCCCTTCCGAAGGAAGGAAGCAACCGACATTCCTACTGGGCTTTGATGCCTATGAACCAAAATGACTAGCATACCTTGATAACCTTAAGGGTGCATTAATGACACTTATACCTTGGTGGTCTCTAATTGCACTTAAGACCCACTAACAAGAGTGAAAGCATGCCTGGTGCTGAATACCTAATCAACAACTCTGTGCTAATTGAAGTCATGGATCTTGGAAAAGAACCTAAAAACACCACTTGAGTAAACCACCACAATCTGTAACTACATTCTAAATATTCATTTTTATACCCATAGATCAGTGTAATCCTTATCCCCATCAAGAAAACTTTACATTGCAATAGACACAGAAAGATGACTAGAGAAATATTTAGTCAAAAAACGAGTTATGGAATCCTCTTCCAATTGATATATCTTCAAAACAACTCCCATACCAAAGTTCATGGATTACTGTGTAAGAAGGGGCAGAAATATTTTAAGAGCCAGAGGATCAAGGAATTTGATATGAGATTGTGTCTCCTAGGCATGTCAGAATCTATACCCACAAAGTCTTACCAGCATGATTGCTTACAAGTGAGCTAAAAAGGACCACAACGTGGATGTATTAACTTGGGCAAAGGAAAGGCCATGAATCCTCAACCTTAGTCAAAGAACTACAGGAAACTAAGGAGTACTGAGAGCAGGAGAAATAGTTTTCCCCTAGGGAAGGGCACACAGCTTGGTTATATGATACCAAATGGTCAGTCCTGAAAACATATATACCAGTAACATTGAAAAGACTAATCAGTGTTTATTCATATATGTAGGAATATATATGATGTATATGTATGTATGTATATATATATATATATATATATATATATATATATATATATATAATCGTGGAAAGCAATTAATGGAGAAAGAGGCCATGAATGTGAACAAAAGCAAAGAGGAGCATATGGGAGGGTTTAGAGGGAGGAAAGGAAAGAGGAATGAGGGGGGTGATTCAATAAATAAAAACAATAATTGAAAAATAATAAATTAGTTTTGAAAAATAGATTCTTTAACAAATGATGCAGGCAAAACCAGATATTCACATCTATAAAAGTTCAACTAAATCTGTATTTCTTGTTAAAAAAAATCAACAGTCAATGAATCAAGTATCTTAAAATATAAGACCTGGAATTCTAAAGCTACTAGGGGTAAATATAGGAGAAACATTTCAAAATATTGCCTCAGACAATGATTTCCTGAATAGGAGTCAAAGAGCTCAAGAAAAGCAAAGCTGACATGTGGAATTGGGTGAAACTCTAAGTTTCTATAGAGTGAAGGAAACAACAGTAATGGAAGAAATGACAATGATTTGCCATGTTTTACATCTGGCAGAAGACTAACATCTAGAATATATAAACGTCTTGATAATCCCAAAATTGAGTGCCAAATGAACAAGTAATCCAATCAACACATGGTCAAGTGACTTGAACTGACACTTCTCAAAACAAGTTCAAATTGGCAGTATCTGAAAAAGCTTTCCCATATCTACATTAGGAGTGCTATCTCACCCTATTAGAAATGGTTATTATCAAAAAGAAAATAAATATCAAGTGCTGATAAGGATGAAGGGGCAGGGAGACCACCATAAATGTCAAAGGCTGGCACTGTAAATTATTTCATCCATTATGTAAATCAATTTGAACACTGATTAAAATACTAAAAATAGAATTGCCATATGATCCAGATATATGCCACAAAACAAAACCAATACCTAAAAACAGTACCTATGTTCCATGTTTTACAAGACACTACTCACAATAGCCACACTATGGAATCAGCCTCAGGGCCCTTCAACAGATAAATAAGTAAGATTTAGTTATATATCAAAAGTGGAATAGTAAATATGGAACACAATCTTGTTATTTGCATGAAAGTGAATGGGACTAGATATCATCATATTAAGTATAATATAGAATCAGACAAATAAGCATCTCCTGATTTCTCCCATTGTGGATAGTATATTTATTTTTATATATAATACAAAAGTATTAGAGAGACTTCTAGGAAGTGTGAGACGATGGGAGTGGAGTGTTAGATTGCCACTTCTTCTGGAACTGAAACATATCTCTGTTGGACACAAGCTAGTCATCTGAGAGAAGAGAACCTCAATTGAAAAAAATGCCTCCATTAAGATAGGACTGCAGGCACACTTGTAGGCAATTTTATTTTTTATTGTTGTTTTTTGTTTTGGGGGTTTTTTGAGTTCTATATTTGGGGGATAGGGGTTCTTAATTAGTGATCATTGAGAGAGGGCCCAGCTTGTGGGTGGTGCCATCCCTGGGCTGGTGGTCCTGGGTTCTATAGGAAAGCAGGCTGAGCAGTTTATAAAGAACAAGCCAGTAAGCAGCACCCCTCCAAGAGACTCTGCATCTGCTCCTGTCTCCAAGTTCCTGCCCTGTTTGAGCTCCTGTCCTAACTTCCTTCTTTGATGATAGCAACAAAGAAGTATAAACCAAATAAACATCCTTTCTCTACATTTTACCATTGGTTCACGATATTTCATCATAGCAATAGATAGAAATCCAAACCAAGACAAGGAAAAACTGGATGCTTATGAACATCAAGAAGTAAACTTTACATGTTGGGGAAAACATTCATAGGAATCCCTACCCAGGATTATAGAAGCAGTAAAGAACTCTGGTTGGAGGAGAGTTTGGCCAGCTTTGATCACTATAGGTTTCTCAAACCTGTTGAACTGCCTGCAAGTTGATCAGAAAGTTGTAGCTAGTCTCTCATTCTGTATACATTATTGAGTTAGTGCTATGCAAAATCCTTTCTACAAAATGACTGATAGCGAGGGTCATTGGTTGTTTATAAAATTCTTAAGATTTTGTCTGTAATAGTAAATATCTTCCATTTAGAGCTTATTGCTTGCTTACAGATGTCATTACAAATGATTCCCAATTTTGCTTGTAGCTGAATGTGGGCAATGATAACAGTTTCAGACAGGTTTGTTAACAAGTTCTTGTTAAGTTCCCTACAGAATATTAGTCATGGTTGACTTTTCAAATAAAATGGATATTTGGTCATCTCAGAGAATGCAATGCTCATGATGATAAAAATGGTCCTTTCTAATTTGCTTTCTGAACACAGGATTGTGGTTTCACCTCTACTATACTATAAACTTTCTATTTTCTTTTTTTGTAAATCATTAGGTTGGTGTGTGTTTTAAATTTGACACTTATCTTACTGGGAGTTGGTTTTTGCCTACTGAATTTAGTTTATTCCTTGTTTTCACATCAATAGCCTGGCTAATTTGGAGAAATCTAGCTACAATTATATACAATTTAACCATTTAAAACATTTGGACTTTGCTGTGGTTTCATGATTCTTTCCTCCATTTAGACACTGTGCACATTTCCAGGGATGATCTCAGTTCTGGGCACTTGGAAGATGGTTATGTGTTTTAATATCAAACCCAGATGGGTGTAATTTGTAACACTCATGACAAGTTTCCCTGCTCTAGGCTAACCAACTCATTGTGGTTTGTCGAGACTTTCTTAGGGTACTGAAAATCCCATCTCTTGGAAACTTTTTCAATCCTAAGCTAATAGAATAACTGGTCATCTTACCATACTCTTATGCTCAAACAAAATGGTACAGTGGCCACTCTTGAATGGCCAATAACATTCCTAGTTACTTTCAAAGGAAGAGATGGAGTCATCCTCTGTTAGAGATCATGGGTAGCAGTTACATTATTTCAAATGTGTAAGAATCAAATTAACACAGAATAGTTGGTAGGAATACCCAGTTGTTGATTCAACAGAATGTATTTTTCTGAAAATTAAATACTGAGCACATAAAAGAATGTTGCTTATTCTCCAGTAGAAATGAAAGGATTAAACTACCATATTTTCAACACTTAACATGTAGATTTAAATGTGGTTTGCCCACTCTTAACTTTACTTTTGTTTAGTATCCTTTACTCTTATTTAAAAAAAAAAAATTAACAGTATGACAGATCATCCTTATACCTCTTGCCTACACACATTTCCACACATATAAAATAAATAAACATTTTATACATATATTTCAGTATATTATGGTGTAACTTGAAATACCACAAGGAATAAAACTGCAAAGGTAAATTCAGCACAACTGAATTACAATTTTAGTATATGAAAAAGCCATTTGGGAACATCCAGATATGGATGGATAAAATGCCATCTTTAAATGTCAACCTTTTTCAAATGTATGTCAAAGGAAAATGACAGTCTAAAATGTATAAGATTGAGGAAAAGGCTAATTTTTTTATTTAAAGTTTTTTCATACAATATATTCTTTATATTCTCCCTGCTACAACTCCTAGATCCTTTAACCTCCATCTCCACAAAATTTATTCTCTCTCTCTCTCTCTCTCTCTCTCTCTCTCTCTCTCTCTCTCTCTCTCTCTCTCTCTTTGTGTGTGTCTCAAAATAAAAGGAAACAAAACATGAAGACAAAAAAAAACAAAACTGAAAAGTACACACACACACACACACACACACACCAAAAGAGGGTCCAATTGTATTAGACTGCTCTATTATGTAGTTGACATTTCATTAAAGAAAACTGATATTCCCTTTCCAATCAAATATTACTTGTAAATGGATTCTTTTTAGGGGTGGATCTTTGTGTCCAATTCCACAGAAAAGGTTAATTTTGTTTGGTGCATAGTGTGAAATTCTAGTTTTATATAATTGAAAAAGTAAAACTGCCACTCTTATATGACCATCAAGTATAAAGACAAGCACACACTATGCAGATTTAAAAATTTCTACATTTTTGTTAATTTATATTGTAACAAATTTGAACTTAATTGGTGATAACCTTAGAAGATTTCATAAACTAAATTATTTAGTAGAGATCATCAAAATAGAACTAAATTTTGCTTAAAGAATACAATGTGTGCCTACTATACATGAACTATGATCCTAGATATGGAGTCAAAGAGCAGCTACAATTTTACAAAATCTTAGTAATGTAAGTACTATTTTTCCATAAACCAACAAATGCCAGTGCCACCTCAGTGGCCGTGGGGTCTACGTAGGGGAAAGAGGGGGGAGGGAGAGAATGCCCATGTCCAGCCAGAGTTCCTGTGTGATGGGCAGGTGGACACGGGAGGACTGCTTGGCACATTCCACTAGGCCCCTGGTGGGCATCTGGCTGTGTGAAGCCACTGACCCCACACTGTGGGGGGTGTACAAGGGGCAGCCCCTGATACCAGGGTCCCCAGGGCAACACCCTCGACCCTGGAGTTACAGGAGAGAGGGCAGAGGGGCAGAGGGAGAGAGGTTCACACACAGGCAAGAGTCCTTAGTCCAGTCCGTGGCTGGAGCACAAGAAGGCCTTCTGATGGGAGATAGAAATGGCTCATTAGGAGAAAGCCTATCCCATTGTCCAAGCACAGCAGGCCTTGATGAACAGAGACAGTCTATGGTTTTAGAGCTTTATTGTAGAAAGGCAGGGGGAAAGAGACAAGGTAGAAAGAGAGGGAGAGACCCACCATGGCCAAGAAGAGGGAAGGGGGAAAGAGAGAAAAAGAGGAAAGGCTGAGGAGTAAGAGGTTAGAGTGAGAGAGAGCAAGGAAAGAGAGTAAGATGAAGATTAAGGAAAGTAAAAGCTTAAGAGAGTAAGGAGGAGAGAGAGTAAGAGAATGAGGAGGTATTCTAAGTTTCTGGGCTAATATCCACTTATCAGCAAGTGGATATAATGTGAGTTCTTTTGTGATTAAGTTACCTCACTCAGGATGATATTCTCCAGATCCATCCATTTGCCTAAGAATTTCATAAATTCATTGTTTTTAATCTCTGAATAGTACTCCATGTGTAAATGTACCACATTTTCTGTATCCATTCCTCTGTAGAGGGACATCTGGGTTCTTTCCAGCTTCTGGCTATTATAAATAAGGCTGCTATGGATATAGTAGAGCATGTGTCCTTATTACCAGTTGGAACATCTTCTGGGTATATGCCCAGGAGAGGTATTGCTGGGTCCTCCGGTAGTACTATGTTCAATTTTCTGAGGAACCACCAGACTGATTTCCAGAGTGGTTGTACAAGCTCGCAATCCCACCAGCAATGGAGGCGTGTTCCTGTTTCTCCACATCCTCGCCAGCATCTGCTGTCACCTGAATTTTTAATCTTAGCCATTCTGACTGGTGTGAGATGGAATCTCAGGGTTGTTTTGATTTGCATTTCCCTGATGACTAAGGATGTTGAACATTTTTTCAGGTGTTTCTCAGCCATTNNNTATTCCTCAGTTGAGAATTCTTTGTTTAGCTCTGTAAAATTAAAAATAGGGTTATTTGAATTCCTGGAGTCCAGCTTCTTGAGCTCTTTGTATATTTTGGATATTAGTCCCCTATCAGATTTAGGATTGGTAAAGGTCCTTTCCCACTCTGTTGGTGGCTTTTTTTATCTTATTGACTATCTTTTGCCTTACAGAAAGAAGCTTTGCAATTTTATGAGGTCCCATTTGTAGATTCTTGATCTTATAGCACAAGGAATTGCTGTTCTGCTCAGGATTTTTCCCCTGTACCCATATTTTCGAGGCTTTCCCCCCCACTTTCTCATCTATAAATTTCAGTGGTTTTATGTGGAGTTCTTTGATCCACTTAGACTTGACCTTTGTACAAGGAGAACAATTCGCATTTTTCTACATGATAACCACCAGTTGAGCCAGCACCATTTGTTGAAAATGCTGTCTTTTATCCACTGGATGGTTTTAGCTCTCTTGTCAAAGATCAAGTGACAATAGGTGTGTGGGTTCATTTCTAGGTCTTCAATTCTATTCCATTGATCTACCTATCTGTCCCTGTACCAGCATCTGTAGATACAATTTGCAAAACACAAGAAAATCAAGAAGGAAGACCAACATATGGATACTTCATTCCTCCTTAGAATAGGGAACAAAATACCCAGAGAGAAAGTTTGGAGCTGAGACCAAAGAATGGACCACCCAGAGACTGCCCTAACTAGGGATCCATCCCATAATCAGCCACCAAATGCAGACACTATTGCATATGCCAGCAAGATTTTGTTGAAAGGACCCTGATATAGCTGTCTCTTGTGAGGCTATGCCAGTGCCTGGCAAACACAAAAGTGGATGCTCACAGTCAGCTATTGGATGGAACACAGGGCCCCCAATGGAGGAGCTAGAGAAATTATCAAAAGAGCTGAAGGGGTCTGCAACCCTATAGGTGGAACAACAATATGAACTAACCAGTACCCCCAGAGCTCGTGTCTCTAGCTGCATATGTAGCAGAAGATGGTGTATTCAGCTATCATTGGGAAGAGAGGCCCCTTAGTCTTGCAAACTTTATATGCCCCAGTACAGGGGAACACCAGGGCCAAGAAGTGGAAGTGGGTGGGTAGGTGAGCAGGGTGGGGGGAGGGTATAGGGGAAATTCGGGATAACATTTGAAATGTAAATGAAGAAAATATCTAATAAAAATTGTTAGAATAAAGAAAGAGTGAGAGTATCGCTTCTAGGCCTTTTGGCTAAGATCAAGTGTAAAAAAAGAGAGTGAGGAGGGGCCAAGCAGCCCCTCTTATAGTGTGATTTTATTATCTTGCTTTTACTAGGTAACTGGGAGGAGTTTAGCCTGAAGGCCAGAAGCTTGGGATATTGTGTATGTGACTACTATCCACAGCTTCTTCTGTGGGAGCTGTGGGGGCTGTGGGGGCTGTGGGGGCTGTGGGGGTGGTAACTTTGACAGGAGCCAGGAGTCCAGGAGACATGAGGGAACTCCTACTGTCCCATGTAGGTGAATTAGCACCACCAGGTACCCGGGTTCACGACCTCAGCTTGACTGGAGGCCAAGCTGTCTGTGTATAGTCCATTGCCCCACACCTCCCCACATCTAATTCTGCTATACTAAAAACAATTTTTTCTTGTAGTATTAGATGATAACTATTGAATTAAAATAAAATAATTTTTATTGAACAATACTACTCCCCAAAACATTAAGTAGCTTTTAGCCAAATGAGGTTACAGTCACAGTCAGAATTAAGGATGTGCATATTAAACTAACAAAGTTAGTTTTTACATTTAAATCAGAGAACATAGTAGACAAAATGAGGGCATGAGAGCAATAGACATTCTCATTCACAAAAGGTGCCAACTATCGGGCCTCTTTCATGTTCTATAAATGATAGGAATTGGGATGTTTTTAGTTGATTCTATAGAGAGAATTTGTGGAATATGGTGGCTTAAGTAAGCAAAGGTTTTCCTTTCTCACAAATTTAAATTTCATACCTAGGCCAATAATAATTTGGTGGCTCAGTGCTGTCATTAGATATTATGGTCCTCTTAACTTTTCCCTCTCACTGGTAAGATGCACCCAAAGCACCAGCATCCAGATCTGCTTTGATCAGAATTGAGCAAGGAACAAGGGAGGAAAGAGTTCTAGAATACTAGTCTCCTTATCATATAAAGAAAATCGTAACTTCAAGAGGCCCCAGTTGATTTTGGTTTACACCTCACTGAGTAGAACTGTAAAATGTGTGGTACACATAGACCAAGAACATACTACTAGCTTGCTGGTAAGAATGAAGGTGCAATTGAGTGAGAACAAATATTTATTCATGTAACTGTTGTACTAGGAAGGGTACAATATGAACCCGGAAATAACACCATGAAGACTCCTATGTCACATTAGGGTCTCTTTATTACAATCTCAATCTTGGGCTCTCTGTCAACCCACAGCAGGATGGGAAAGTGGAACATCCCATAGCCATGATCAGGATAAAGTTTTTTAGGGAATCAGAGCTGGTGAGATGGTGTCCAGTCTGGCAAGCATCTAATTGTATGACTATTGTAAGCTGATGGGCGGGTGCTCTGAAGCAAAACCATGAACAATCACAAATGGTCTGAAAGTACATCTGAAACAATCACACTAATCTTTGAGTGACTGTTGTTAGGAAGTAGCTAGGAAGTAACTCTGGAATATGGGCCAAGGACAAGCCATAGGTCCTTCTTGGTACTTGGGTGTAACTTGAACCCCAAGATGGAGTAGATTTGGCCTCTCATAACTAATACGATTTGCTAGATACACACTAAGAGAAAAAAACTATCAAAATGCACACCCAACTGATTATTTCAAATGCTACCATGTATTTGGAGCAACCACAACTCTGAAGCACTGCTGTCAATATAATATGGTAACCCTCTTTCCTTTAGTGAGTTATTTTATGTTTATGTGTACGTACCTGAGTACAAGTTTGTATGTCCCCATATATACAGATGCCCATGGAACAAGACGAGGTGGTCAAATCCCCTGGAACTAGAGTTACAGGCAGTTGTGAGCCTCCTGATGGGATTGTTGAAAACTGAATTCAGGTCCTCTGAAAGACCAACAACTATTCTTAACTGCTAAGCCATCTCTCCAGTCAGTATAATTCTAGGTTTTTGGCTTTCTTGAAATATAGGAAGATCTGATCACACAGAGAATACTATTACCTAGCAACCTTTGGCTGGAATTAGACTGGTAGTATTTTTTAGATGAAGTCTTTGATTCCACAGTGGTACTTATTTGCGAGTGTGTGAACACACACACACACACACACACACACACACACACACACACACACACACATACACACGTGTTCTGATAAAGGCCAGAAAAAGAGGGTTCACATCCATTAAAGCTGTAGTTACAGGCATTTGTACAATGTCTGGTGTGAGTTCTGGAATCTGTATCTTGTCCAGTTTCTAATAAAGTAAAAATTATATCTAAAAATTCTAGCTCTGAATATCTTGCTAAAATGAATGTGTATTGTGTCCATACAAATATATTGTCACTAAAGATTCATAGAAGCAATATTTATAATACCACAGACAATAGTAATTTGAATATCTGTTTAAGTTGAATGGACCTAAAAATTGTGGTATATCCATTCGATGAATACAAACCGATAAAAAAGAGAACTAACTATTGATAACTAAACTACATGAATGAATTTCAAAAACAGCCAGAGAAAAATAAGTCAGGTATAGTAATTGGCATAGTATGTTTGGGTTAAATGGTGGCTTGCGACCACCCTAGGTCTTGGGCCACTGGGGGAGGCTGGATGCAGGAGTTTTGACTGCATTTTCCCCACACACGCCAGGCAGGTGTTGGCTGGGTTATGAGAAGCTGCAGGACCCCAGCTCCGGGGTTTGGGGAGCACAGACTCTGGTTCCAGGTAATGCTGGAGCCAGGCTTGGGGGTGTCTGGACCTGCATGTAGGCTAAGGAGTCAGGTTCTCAGACTTTTGGGCACCCCAGACATCTCTGGATGCTGCAGAAGAGCTGAGAACTGAGTAGGGGCCAAAGAAGAAAGCAGGGCTGGGTCCTTTGGTAGGCAGCTTGGGTGAGGCAGTGGCTGGGAGCACTGAGAGGCTTTCTGCCAGAGACTAGGCGACTGGCTCTTAAGATGAAGGCTTGTTCCATTGCTCCCCACAGCAGATCATGATGAGAAGAGACAGTACATGGTTTAAAGGCATTTATTGTCATGGCGGAGAGTCGTGATGAGTAAAACCATACCCCACTTTCTCAGGGTGGGCCTGGGGTTAAATACCTTTTGCACAGAGGAGTGTCTGGGAAGGGGAGTTTATTGGTAAGCCCTTCAGACTTTTAGGTATTTCATTAAAATGGAGATCTGTCTTGAGGCTAAGTGACCTGCAGTCATATTTTCTATCTGTGGATGGACTTGGGGCATTGCCCTTACATGACTAATGGCCACAGAATAATGGAGAGCTGCGGCCGTGTGTCAGGAGCATGCAAAATACCTACCTTCCTTGCAGGATTATCCCCTGCTCAGTCACTGGGGTTTCCAACCTAGTTCAACGAGAAACCAGGATGCCTATCACAGTCCCAAAGTATGAAATTCTAAAATTAGAAAAACTAGAGTAAGGGATAAGTGGTTGCCTGGAAACAGAATTTGGGGGAATTTCTCTTCAAAGTGATGTGAAGAATTCTATGGAATAATGGCAGTTTTATGAATTAGGCTTCAAACTTTTTGACACATCTTGGTCAAGATACACACACACACACACATATATGAGTATATGAATATATATATATATATATATATATATATATATATTCTGTTATGATATTCCTGTTAATAGTGTCAAAATCAAAGTAGGGTCAATTTTATGTAGTCTTGGTATATATTATTACAGCATTATACTTGTTAAAAAATTATGCTTGTGAAAAATCATGATCATTCTGTCTATAGACATTTTCTAATTGCCACATCAAATTCTTGGTTGTGAAAGAAGAGCAAGTTCTAACAGATTTGGGCTTCCTGGAAAGCCAGAAGTTGTGAGACTAGGCTAGGCAGGAGAAAAGGAGTTTCATTCAGAAAAATGAGGTACCTGAGACTGATAGTTTCAGAAGTTGTTTTTCATTAAAAAAAAAAACTTGAATTATGATCAAAAGGAATCAAGCCAGTGTGTGATCTGACAGAAAGATCAAAAAGTAGAGAAATATTCAGTTTTTTAAAAGCTTACCTTCAGATAACAAACACACTGTTCCAAAGATTTCCAGACTGCTATTTTGTCTAAACTGATTAAGCTAGAGAACAGATATGTAGGCATTTGATGATGATGATGATGATGATGATGATGATGATGATGATGATGATGATGATGATGCTGAGAATAGCATTCTAGGCAATCTTTATCTTAAATTCCCAAGGATCTACCATTTGTAGGCCAGCTCTTCTTTACATAAAACTTGCTTTCCAATCTTCGATCCACTTGAAATATTTGTGCTCTATGACATAGCCACCTCATCATAAACTGCCTGTGTGTGAACTTGTGAACACAGTCAACTTTAAATGTAATGTCTTCCATAAGAAGTTAGAAATAGAGGTCGGTTGTCAGAGGGCTTTCCTAATGTACATGAGGTTCTAAGTTGAATCTCAAGAACCACATAAACTGGATATGGTGGCAGATGCCTTTAATCCAAGTACTAAAGAGATAGAGGCAGGAGGACCATAAGTTCAAGATCATCCTCTATTACTCAGCAAGTTTAAGGCTATAGAATAGAAGCTACATGGGCCCCTGTCTTAAACAATATCTTCTATATTCAAAAGACGTTATTAGGGTATATATGCACATGATAGGGAGCAGGTTACTTGCATTTGCATGGTTATCTTTTAGGACACTGACTTTGGACACCCTTTAGGAAGTTGCCCTCTCTGGATTAGGTATACTTGGACTTCAAAAAACAGTGAAGGGAGTGATTATGTGGTCTCTAAGAAAAAGAAATAGGACAAATTAACTAATAGGCTTCTTCACCACCCTTTGTCTTTCTACCACTGATCAAGTCAGGATTGTCCCATCCTGAACCAACCATATCACCCAGATGGGGATTGTCTTTTCATTGACTCCAAATTGCTTAGAACTAGAAATGTTTTTTATTAAAATAAATTTGGAACTAATAGCTCTCTCAAAACCTTCAACCCAGAATTTGCCTTCAAGGCAGATTTAGGAAAAGTAAGAAAGGAATAGGAAAAATTCCAAGGAACAATTAATCAGATCCAAATGTATACTTTTCATAGCTCATTCAGGCCACTTTCATAAGTTTCTTATGTCTAGTATGGGCTCTCAAGTGTCACTTAAATAAATATTATAAAGAGTAATTCAACAGGCTTTTAATATCTTCTTTTCCCACAATATGAGGAAGTTGACTTTCTATGAAAACATATTCCCTTGCTCTTAGCCAATATTAGTTAATTGATACAAATACATATAAATAGAACCATGCATACACTACCATGACCACTCCTCAGTGAGTAGACCAGTACCTTTCTTAGGATACCATGAAGTTATCTTAATGAACAAGATCTTTCTTAAGATTCCATAAAGTTATATATCTCTTTAAAAAGATTGTACACCATAATTTACACATATATGGATATGTTTTAGTACACAGGATGCTTCCATTAGCGATGTGTGTGTATGTGTGTGTGTGTGTGTCTGTGTGTGTGTCTGTGTGTGTGTCTGTGTGTGTGTCTGTGTCTGTGTGTCTGTGTGTCTGTGTGTCTGTGTGTCTGTCTGTCTGTCTGTCTGTCTGTCTGTCTGTCTGTCTGTCTCTGTGTGGTGAATTGTGAAACATATACTCACATGTGTACTTAATTATTTATATTAATTTCCTGAGTTAGTGTTTCTCACTTAACTTGGATTTAGGGTGACAGCTTAAAAGTCCTAAGCGGATATTAGCCCAGATGGACTATCCAGAGACTACCCCATCCAGGAATCCATCCCATCATCAGTCACCAAACCTAGATACTAATGCACATGCCAGCAATATTCTGCTGAAGGGACCCTGATATAGCAGCCTCTTGTGAGGCTATGCCAGAGCCTGGCAAACACGGAAGTGGATGCTCACAGCCAGCTATTGGATGGAGCACAGGGTCCCCAATGGAGGAGCTAGAGAAAGTACCCAAGGAGCTGAAGGGGGCTGCAACCCTGTAGGTGGAACAACAATATGAACTAACCAG
>NC_034613.1:147494871-147496178 GCF_900095145.1 Mus pahari
CAATATCATAACAGACATAATTTTTAATTGTCTCAAGACTGTACACACAGCTAAAATGCATGAGACATCTGAAAAAAATGAGGTTTTGACAAGTCTCATGTAAAAGACTCAGGAGCACCCAGGTGAAGAGTATGTAGGCAAGTAGCTGTCTGAGGTAGGACTCAAGGAAAGGCATCCTACATATGGAGTGAACAGAAGCAGGAAATATTTAAANCTTGGAGGTGAGCTTGGAGGGTACCAATGGAGGNAACTTAGATATAACACGGGCCATGGAGGAAAAAGGATGTACAAGGAGGAAGAATGAACACCAAGATCAAATTGGGACGACCTGGACTGCTAATAGTGGTAGAAGAAAAAAAAAAAGGCAACCCAAACCCCCAAAATACAACACTGTAGATGGTATTACTCCCCTGNAGCCAGCTGATAGAATCTCAATAGCATATCCTTAATTTTGGTAGGAGTCTGGGTTCCTGGTTGGTGGGCTGAGAAACAGAAACTAATTTGGGCCATTGTTAAATACATAAGTAAAATGTATACATGTACAATGGAATATTATCCAGCCCTTTAAGATGTAGCTCAGTGTTAGGGTACCTGCATGGCATGCATAAGTTCTGAGGTTCCATCTCACTATCCTCATGGGGCTAAAAAGGATGCTTTGTCTTATGNNACAATAAGGATGAATTCTGAAATTATACTGTATGACATACAGTACATTAAAAAAATATAACTCCATTTATATGAGGTACCTAAGTACCCAAAACTATAGAGACAGAAACAGAATGGTGGTCCCAAGGGGCTNGAAAATGGAAGGAGAAATGGATAGTTAGCACTTAATGGGGCCAGAGTTTCAGTATGACAGGATGGAATGCTGTCAACATACAGACACTGGTGATGGCTGTACAACAGTGGAAAATTTACCTAATGCCANTGAATGTATATCTCAACATGCTTAAAATGCTCAATTTTATATTGGATATATTTTCACACAATAAAATGTTGTGTATTCTCCAATATATGAAAGGAAGAAAATGATTTTGGCCCAATATAAAACTGATAGGGACTAAACTTTAAAATATATCTTTGACCCCCAAAACTTTTAATTGTACTAACATTAAGAAAATATTTAGGGGATGCCTGGTGGGGGGACATCCTCTTGAAGACAGGGAAGAGGCAGAATGGGATGAGGAACTGTGGGAGGATGGACTGGGAGGTAGGTAATGACTAGACTGTAAAAAATTAAAAGTAATTTTAAAAATTAGGAAAGCCGTGGTAACAGGGTCATTGTGCTAGGAATTGAGCCCAAGGCT
>NC_034613.1:147496189-147504927 GCF_900095145.1 Mus pahari
GAAGGCCAGGGCCAAGTAGTGGGAGTGGGTGGGTAGGGGAGCAGGGGTGGGGGTGGGGGTGTAGGGAACTTTCAGGATAGCATTTGAAATGTAAATAAAGAAAATAATAATAAATTAATTTAAAAAATGTGTCTCTTCTAAATTGTTTGAAGATGAGAAGATACAGACTATTAAAATATTTCATGCATCCTTTCAAATCACAAAATAACATCTTAACAATTAAACACTGTAATTACTGGTATTAAATATTTATTCTAGTGTTTTAAAATACATATAAAGTCACGTGCAATGTATAGAGAACTATTTTGATCACTTTCTCTACCTTTCACATTCTACTTATCTTGGCTACTTAAAATTAAAAAACAATCAAACCCTCATAAGTGGTTGTGTTAATTTCTATCTCAAGAAAATATAGTATATCTTGAATGTTGCAGAATATGTCCAATGCTTTCGTGGCACCAGAAGAAAAAATAAAATATCTATAGAAAACAATCATCTATAGAAACATCTAAAGAAAAAATTCAAAACATCTATTGCATAACAATGTTGTGGTCTCATAGATGATGATTGTTTATATCTCTTCATTCATATGTGACTGGCACAAAGCAACATTGGTGTTAGAAACCACTAAAGGTTGTCCTATTATTCTCCTTTGTCATAAGAACACAGCAAAGATGACCATGCTATATAAGGAGCATATGCCAAATGCATGTTGACTCAACAACACAAAAGACCCAGATGTCCATGCATGGACTTTGGACATTCGGCTATTTCCTGTTTTCAGATTCTGGTCTGAAATTTCCTTCTGAAATAGAATATATGGAACCATAAGTCCAGTATTGTTTCTCAAATAGACTTAAAAATAATAACTTAGGAGATATATCACTACACAAAAGTAGAAAGAACTATGATACTTGCAGAGTCTTAGTGCTTTCGAAGGATTATAATTTTTCTATTAATAAGTCAAGTAGTACTACCCAATCTTCAGTGGATACTAGAAAGACTGACCCTGTAGCAAAATGCTTTACAAACAGCCCATATGGAAATCACTGGCAACAATGTATCCTTGGCATATGGTAACAGACGTGTATACATATAAAATAAGAACTGTAAATAGATCAAGCTCTTTTAATAGTGAAATCATTTTATTTTCCACTACCATCTCTTCAGAAAAAAATGTAGTAGACCCTTCTTACTACTTGAGGCCTATAGCAGGAATGTGAACTTTGAAGCAGTAAGTATGTTCAGTCATTGTACCTGTTTGGGTCTCAACAGGAAACAGATGGCACATCCAAATGAGTTAACATGGAGAGCAATAAATGAACCTTTTACAGATGGATGGACACAGTTAAAGATTGACATAGGATGGGAGAGAACAAAAGGATTAACAACAGTGGGAAACTGCTAGGTCTATAGAAGCAAGGGAACACTATCCTTACTGACATTACAAAGTGAGAACTACAGAAATGTGTGGTTCTGACAAAACTTCAGTGATGTAGCCACAGGCAAAACCAAGGCACAGAGGGATGACAAAGATAATTACTACCCATCACTCCTTGCCATCGCCCATCTATCTCCTACCTCAGTCTCTTTTTACATAGAGTAAAACTTCTTAACACTACTAGTAAATCATCTAGAAAGATGCAACATTCAATGAAGGTCCCTCTGTGAGAGACAATTGGCCAAAATAGGATAAGAAAGGATGGGACCTGAAGACTGTGGACATAGTTCAATTCTATTTCTATTTTTATTGCCATGCTCAGGCTGTAATAATGGCTCTACAGTCAAGAGTGTTTGTTGCTCTTTAAGAGTACCTGAGCTGGGTTTCTAGAACCAACTTAGGCAGCTCACAACTGCTTGTAACCTCAACTCTAGGGATCCAATGCTCTTTTCTGGCCTTAATGAGTACTGCACACACACACACCCAAAAACAAATAAAAATAAGTCTTTCCTAGTTTTAGTTTCTTTGATTGGTTTTGTTTTTGTTATTCTGTTGTTTGAAACAGGATCTCTCTGTATAACTCTGGCTGTCTTGTAGACCTCCAGATAAGGTTTCATCTGTTGACTAGGGCTGGCCTTGAACTCATATTCACCTGTCTTCCAAGTGCTGGGATTAAAGATATGCACTACCACACACCTGGATTTAAAATAAGAGTTAATGGCCATTTTCTATGCTAAATGATGGAGTTGCAAGTACTTTCGTTTGCCTTGTAAACATCTATACTAAATATAAGGAAACTTCTCAGTAGAGAAGAAATGAAACATAGTCATTAAAGTAAATTTTTACTCTGGTTTATATAGAAAACAAGGAGATTGAAGAGGTGAAAACATACTTTGTAACTTCCTATAAACAGTGATGAAAAGTTTTGGATTTAATTTGAAGTTTACAGGAGGCTGCTAAAGTATTTTCACCATGCAAAATGAAGCCTAAATTCTAACAGTGGGAGAAAGGCAATGTTAAAGTCATGCAAGTTATGACACAAATAAAATGGTTAAGAGGCTATATGCTGTAAAGTAAAATGATTAAGAGACCATATACATTTACCATAGGATCCAACAATTCTAATGCTAAAAATAACATATGTAAACAAGTATTATTCAAAATAACTAAGAGTATAAACATCCCTAAATGTCTATCAGTGGGTATATTGATAAATAAAATGTGGTATATCTGTATGGTAGAATATTACTTGGCCATAAAAAGAGTAAAGTACCAAATTATATCGCAAATTAGACTCAAAAGGATTATTCTAACTAAAGAAGCTGATCACAGGAAGTTATATAATATAGGATTCCATCTACAAAATATCCAGAAGAGACAAATCTGTATAGATTGTATGTTGACTAGGTCATGGCATCAAAAAGCCTACTGTGATTATATAAGAAACATAGAATGCTGGCTGCAACCAAAGAAGGTACTTTGACGATGAAAACTAGAGACATGCTTGAAACTGTTGATGCCATTGGCTGTGATGACAGTAAAATTCTGCAACTTGGCCATCTTTGCTATCTTGCTACTTAATGTTTGTTCGGTTGGAAAAAAGATCTCCAAGTTTGGAAGAGGTGTTATCCCTGCTGACAGTGGCTTCAGACCAGAGTTGCTTCCTGGTGATGTGAATGTAGAGAATGTTTGCAAATTTTCTGGGCTCAGAAAAGAGCCTTCCTCAATAGAATTTTATGAAGATACCAACAACAGGTATGCTGCAATCTGTTAAATGGGATGCTCTCGTCAGTTTGTCAATTTTTTAAAAAATAATACTAAGTGTATTTGCATTCTAGAGTTAATAATCCTTTTATATATCTAATATTGTGATATTTGCTATCCCTTGGAGAATGTTTGGGTTGGAAGGACCCCTAAGGCATCTTTAGTGCCAAGAAAATGTCAGTGTTTTTTTTGCTTTCCCCCTTGAGTCACAATAAAACCCCACTTTGATTAGTTGTTTAGGTGACACCTAGTCTTGTTTTGATGGAATTTGGTAAAACAAGTAAGAAGATCCAGTTTTCTCAGACCTGTGAAATATATAGAGTGATAAGAAATTTCAGTCAGACTGTATTTTCCCTTCCAGGCCATGGAGTTTTCCAAGTAGCACAATACCCCCTAAGGGATGGTTGAACCTTTCATCATATGGTTAGCTAAGCTGTCTTATGCTGGGTTATCAGTAGATCGGCTGGAAGGTCAGAAGCCACAACAAGAACATGAGAAGGCTAAACTTGGGAGTCCAGAATTAGAATGTAACTTAAGAATTTAAAACAGGACTAGGGGGCATTTAGAGCAGGATAAAAAAGGGAACACTCTTTAGGCATTGTTTCACTCTTGACAGATTTCTGTTTCCTTTTCTCTTCTAAGCATTCAGAATTGTGTACCTTTCTGATACAAAATTTGATCAATGTGTATATGTTTCTGTAAGCTGATAGGTAGGTGGAATGAAGTTCTCCTCCATAGCACATTCTCTATTCTAAGCAGAGACAAGGGGCATGTAATTTAATGGAAGATATTTCCTTCTGTTAAATTTTATTGAGGGAGATTTTTGGAATTAACTATCTAAGCTAAGAGTTCTGTGGAAAAAAGGGCAAATATATGCTGCTCTCTAAGGTACCATTTACTGTGAGATAGTACAGGAAAGTGAGCATGGCGAGGACTTTTCCAGCTAATTACTAAATTAAGATATCCTCTCTGTAGTATCCCATGATAGCCCCTTTACAGTTAATTTTTGAACTCAGAAAATTCCTTCTTTAAATATGTTTTTATTAGACTTATTTTTATGTGTATGAATGCTTTGCCTGTAAGTATGTCTGTGTACTATGTGCATGGCTGATACCTGCTGAGGTCAGAAAAGGACATCAGAGCCCCTGGAACTGAACTGGAGTTACAGACAGTTATGAACCACTGCATAATGGCTGGGAATCAAACCTGGGTCCTCTGTAAGAACAATTGAGAGTGTTTACTCTTAATTGCTGAGCCATCTTTCCAGACTCTACATAGATTTTTAAAATTCTATTTTGCATTGCAAATAGTCTCATTCTGCTTCCTTTTAAATAAGACAAATGGAAATATGGCATAGTAGATTGAACAGAATCTCATTTTTCCTTTTCCTTTAATTACTTATAAATCTTCAAGTCACCCCCCATACACCCCCCACACACACACACACTTTTGACAATAAGAAGACATTTCTGATGCTGGACACCTGGGTAGCAAGGGAACAGGATACATTCCATACCTCATGTTAAAGCACTGAGTAAAATTGGATTACTGGACTGTTATTAGAGAGGAGAGTTAAGAGGCAGATGAAAGCCAACTCCACTTTCTCATGCTGGGTTTGAAGATCTTGGAGCCTGAAATAATATGTCTTGGTTCCAAATCAACTTACTAGGGAATTATTAAGAGAAGATAAGTATAGAATGATATGTTGAGAGGACTTCATGGGTAATGATAACATTGGAAAGTCTGGATATGGAATTTCAGCTTTCATTTATATATGTTTTGTTATTGTTCTTGAAACCACGCCTAGCCACTACCATATAGTGTGATTATTTTGTGAAAATACAGCTGTGATTTAATTGACAAACAATATTTTAAAAAATACACGTTGCATAGTAATTCACTAATTGAGCACATTTATTTCTTGGAGTAAGAATATTTCCGAGCTGAAATATTCACCTTTAACATGTGTAATCAACGTTTTTTCCTATGCAGGGACATGTTTTTAGAGTTCATACTTTCCTTAACTTAACATATCAATTCATATGGTTTTGAAAATAAAATATAAACATTGCCACAAGTATCACAGAGATCCTCCTTTTTTATTGTTTTTAGTTCTTTGTGAATCCATGTAATGTGTTATTATTGTATTTACCCCTCAATAACTCTTCCTTTGTGTTCTCTGTTTTTAATTCATGAAGTCCAATTTGTGCTGCCTATATACCCTTAGGTGTGTCACCTTCACTTGAGTATTGTCAACCTACCAGGGTCTGCACCTTTTTAGAAGAGTGAATCTCCTAGTAGCTACCTGTCTCCACTTGCTCCTTGGCTGGTGGCTGGCACTCCCCTCCCATGTTGGATTTTTCTCCTGGCTTGTGCCTTCGCATGTCTTGTGCATACTGCTTCAACTACCGAGATTTCATATGTGCAACTGCCCTGCTGTGTCTATAAAATGATGTTTCTTTCAGTTAGCCACAGTCTTTGGCTCTTGCCATCTTTCAACCGCTTTTTTTGCAATGATCTCTGAGCCTCACAGGGGTAGGGAAGGACGATATAGTTGTCCCGTTCAGGGCTGAGAATTCCATAACATGTTATTCTTTACATTCAAACCAGTTTGTTGATCCAACCTAGGGTTAGACCAAACAAGTATCAAGGCAGTAGCTCTCTAGTCTCTGGGGCACTGGTTACAGCAGAAGCTTGTAGCACTGTAATGACACCAGTGCTATGATAATAATTTAGGACAAGGGTTCCATCATAAGATTCTTAATATCTATGAAAACTTTTTTGTCATGTAAGGTAATATTCACAGATCTGAATATTAGGATATGAATGTTTTTGGTAGAGCTAAAAGGTATTTGTCTTGTTTGTACTGTTAGTTATCAAACAAAAGCTATTTTAGGTGGGGAAAGCTTTCATTGGATTAAAATTTAAAGGGATACATTCCATCATAGCACAGAAGGCATGACTCAAGGATCTTGAAGATCTTAGGAGACTAGTTATCAGGAAGCACACAGAGAGGGATGAATATGCTTAGCTCACTTTCTCCTCTTTATACTTTCTGGGACACCAGCCTGTAGACAGGAACTACCTGACTCACACAATGTATTTCCAATTCAGTTAATCCAATATAGGTAACACCTCACAGAAATACCTAGAGATTTGTTTCTATTCCAGATCCTATCAAGTTAGCAATCAAGATCATCCCAAGAGGGATATAATTCTTCATAATGGAAGGCCCACTAATTGAAACCATAGCAGTGGATTGATGGTACTAAAGTGGTTCCTTTAATTCTGTGTATCATGGAACCTATTTAACTTGTTTTCCTTTTAACCTTGGTTACTATGACTCTTGGAGGTAAACACTATGCTCAGCTCTAATCACTCTGCTACACTTTGCTTTCTTTTTCTCTGTTATTTTTATTTAATTGGCTCTATTTTGTTTGTATCACTTATTTTACATTGATTTTGAAACATATATAGGATATACAATTTAGGGTTAGTTAACCCCTAGATCTTCTGATTCTTAATCTCGTACCTTCCATCTTCCAATTCAACATTTTTCTTACTTTTTGTCCCCACCCCTGACGTCCTCTGTAATGTATCTGACTTCAATTTTCTTTCCCTATTCTTTACACAGTTGTCCCTAACCTTCTAAGCCATTCTACAATCAACTGCCAATATCCCTCAAAGGACTGTGCATAAAGAAGTCACCCTCCACCCATTTGTAGATTCTGCTAGGATCCTTTGTGCTGTGATGAATTAACTGAGCCTTGAACTCTTGGTCTGCTTGCCCATGGAAAAAATATCTTCTGAACTGATTTCAAATACACCCAACTCATTAAAGTACTTGAACAAATTGCCCTAGAATCTCCAGTAATAACCACACACCTCTGGGGGATGAATAATATTATCCATATGTTATATGAGGAAATACCGAGTCAAAGAACACAGACAGCGGGGTACAAATTCTATTTCTTTAAGAAAATTATCTTGGTTTCAGGGTTTTAGATGACTTAGATGGATGAATCCCTCTCAGTTTTCCCTTTTATCAGTGTGCCCAATTATTGTTAGGATGGTTTGACAAAATTATTTTGTTAGCCTAATTAAAATATGTATTTCAGATATCACATTTCAGAATACTCAAAAGGGCACATACTTCAGTGCCAACTTAAGAAATGTAATGATTTACATTGATATCTGCCAAAATATTTTGTAATTAAGCATATGTGTATATATATGCAACTTAAGTTCTTTGAATATATGCATACCCACTTTCTCTTTATGCTCAGACTAGCTCAAATATCCTTTCAATGAGAGTACATTATTTGTAATCACTTTCTTATTTAATTTTAAGAGCATTTTACTTGTATTCTTCTTGTCTTGATTATCATCTATATATATAAGTATATGCATAAATGTAATGGTTATATAATACAAATCTATTTGCTAACTACCCATACCTTTGTTTGTGTTCAAGTTCTAACATGCTTGATGGCTTAATGAGTCCCCAAACAATACTTGGATCTCCCATAAGACTCCACATTACTGTGTAACTACAATTTCAATATAGTTTATTAGTGGATGACTCACCAAATAAACAATGAAATGAGTAAATAAAGTCATAAGATTATTTAAACCAGGGGTCAAGCTCATAGAAGTCACCTAGTATAGAAAGGAACAGTCAAGCATGTCATGTTCTCTAGATTAAGCAAGGATTTATAAGGTTTGGAAAACCAGAGCAACTTGAAACAAATAGTTGTTTTTTTTTTTTAACTGATTTTGGCTGATGATATGACAAATAACAAATACATAACAAAAAGTAATGATAGGACAATTGCTCTACTTAAGCCATTTTATCCTCAGAAAAAAAAAGCAGGAGATGTACAAATTAACATCTTTTTTTTTTTAATGGGTAACCTAGCCAAGGCCATTTGTCTACCTCAGATTCTGACGTCTATGTTCTACTCATTAGATGACACTGATGGGACCAAGGTATCTGATCTATGTAATGAAAATATAGTCTCAAAGGTTTTGATTCAAAGAGATATATCAAAGTTATTTAATGAATTTGCTTAGGATGTTAGGATTAAAAGTACCAGTCAGTCATTCTTTAAAATTCATGATTGTTTTCTAGATTCAATGTCTCACTTTGTAGCCCAGTTCATAATCCCTCTACCTCATTCTCCCCAATAGCTAAAAATAAAAGGCATACCACCACATCTGCCTTCTGACTTACTTTAAATGATATGTCTGAGTATGTTCTGTCTGTAAACTGTTGAGATGAATGTTCTCCATAGTCTTATTTCATCCCCATATTATTTCTGGAGGTAGATATGATTTGCACTTTTAAACGAAGAAACTAAGTTTCAGAACCATTAAGTGACTTGTTGAAATTTCTGGAATGAAGGGGCAGGAGCAGTAGCTCCATGTGTATAACATGCTTGTTATGCAAACATGAAAACCATGTTAGATCCCTAGAATCAGTCTCTCTCTCTCTCTCTCTCTCTCTCTCTCTCTCTCTCTCTCTCTCTCTCTC
>NC_034613.1:147505052-147526378 GCF_900095145.1 Mus pahari
TTTCTTTCTTTCTTTCTTTCTTTCTTTCTTTCTTTCTTTCTTTCTTTCTTTCTTTCTTTCTTTCTTTCTTAAAGTCAGGATGGTAATATATACTGAAAATTCCAGAGTTTTGGGAGGAATAGACAAAAATGTATCCATGGGTCTTCCTGGCCAGCCTATCTGCCTTTTCTTTTCTTTTTCAATATTTATTTACTTTACATCTCAACCACAGTTTTCCCACCTTTCCTGTCCTCCAGTCCCCCAACACCTCCCATCTCCATCCCACCTCCTTGCCACTCCTCTTCTGTTTCTCCTCAGAAAAGGGCTAGCCTGGTTGGATATCAACCAGCCATGGGGTAGCCAGTGTCAGGGGTAGGCTATGTCCTTTGGTGTGGGTCTTAGTCTGAAGCAGTCATTGGTTAGCTAGTCGCACACTTCTGCACCACCTTGACCTCAGCACATCTTGTAAGCAGGAAAAATTGCAGGTCAATGGTTTTGTAGCTGGTTTGCTATGCTAATCCCTCCACTGGAAGTCTTGCTTGGTTACAGGAGGGGGTCATTTCAGGCTGCAGAACACCCCCACTCCCCAATTCTTGGAGTCTTAGCTATGTTCACCCTCATAGATCCCTTGGAGTTTCCATTGCCCTACATTTCTAGCTTGTCCCAGAGATGCCCCTGCTTCAATTCCAGTTGTCTCTCTGATACACTCTTCCTGTGTACTCCCAATCCATGATCCTTCCTGTTCCCATCCCCACCCCCAGTTCCTTCTTCTCATCTTCCGTTTATGTCTATTCTGTTCCCCCTTGTCACTGAGATTTACCTGTCCCTCCATTGAACCCCCCTTGTTACTTAGCTTCTTTCAATCTCTAGATTGTTCCATGATTATCCTTTACTTTATGGCTAATATCCACTTGAGTACATACCATTTTTGTCTTTCTGGGTCTGGCTTACTTCACTCAGGATGATATTTTCTAGTTCCATTACTTTGCAAGCAAATTTCATGGTGTCCTTGTGTTTAATAGCTGAGCAGTGTAAATGACCACATTTTCTTTATCTATTCTTTGCTTGAGGGACATGTAAGTTGTTTCCAGTTTCTGTCTATTAGAAAAAAGCTGCTAGGAACAAAGTTGAGCAAGTGTCCTTGTGGTATGGTGGAGCATCATTTGGGTATATGTGGGCAGGAGTGGTGTAGCTGGTAGACTGATGTCCAATTTTCTGAGAAATTGCCGTATTGATATCCCAAATCAGCCCTCCTTTCTTTCTTAATTAGTCCAAGATTCTAGTGACTCTGTCTCAAATAAACAATAGTGGAAATTGATCTATGACCTCTGTATAACTGTGCATGTACACACACACACACACACACACACACACACACATACACACACACATGCACAGACAGTATGGAAATGAACAGTAAAGAAAGAAATAAACAAAAGTAATCTAACTCAGTTCATCTGATTACTTTTACCAACTGTGCCTTCATTTTTAAAAATGAATCAAAATCTTCCAGATTACCAGTCTTTTAGGTACTTTAGGAGATAATGTATCTGTCTGAGTTATCTTTTGTATATATTATTCTCTAACATTTTTTGAACATGTCTACTGTAATAAAATCTGTACTTGTAGGAAGGTTGAAAGTTATCACATCCTTAATGTGAAAAATCTCTCCCATAAAGTCAACTCAACTATAGCCAGTATTTCTATTTAGCATAAGAATTCTTTGTTCATTCAATAAGAAAGGTCAATTTTCATTCAGAATATGATCCATTTAGACCTCAAACCAAACCTACTTGAGAATTTCTTTTTTAATGACCAGTTAAATTATCTTAAAAGAGTAGTCTTACTGTGAGAATATAGTGAGGAAGGCTAATTTATTGGCAGAGCATCTATGAGGGTAACGCTGGCAATACTCTTGACCTTTAGCCCCATCCTTTCATTTCTCCCAGCCTGCAATGCCCCCCTCATAGCAGCATTTGGCATAGTACCACTTTTCTAGAGTTACACCACACATAATTCTTAGCATGTTTCCAGCTCTCAAATTCCAGCCACTCTATCCATAGCACTCTTGGTGACACAGGAATATCTCCAATTTCCTCCTCATCAATGAGTAGCCAAGAAAAACTTGAGGCCAGCCAGCTGAAACCTTTCCTCTGTTTCTGTTCCATTCTGGCTACCCTTTAATGAGACAGAGTACCCTACAAGTCTAACTCTTCTCAGCATCTCAGACTGGAAATAGAACCTACCTCTCTTGACTTTCAGAAACCAAATCTCAGTTTTCCCACCGCTGTAGTCTGAACCAACTAGGGTGCTGTGTCTTGATATTTAAAGAAAAACTTTTTACATTAAAAAAAATCATCTAGTTTCCCCTCTAAAACAATTCGGGTTCTTATATATCCAACAATCTTTGGTCTTCATATTATATATGATATGTTATGTATTTCTAAACTCAAATCATCAAAACAGTTCACTTTTGTATCCCAAGGAATATCTGAAAACTGTGTACAGAAAAAGTATGTTGCTCTCTGGTAGGCAGGAAAATAAAACTTATGAGACATGGAGATGCATGATTGGTGTCAAAAGATTTTCTTGTTTTTACTGTGCATTAATCATATATGTGTTAATATATAATAAGACTCCATCATATTTCTCATGTGTCCACTTGATCATGTCCAATGGAAACATGAATGTTTTACTACAAAATCTACTTATTCATGTATTCCATTTATAGGGAGGCATATTAACAGATATAGATACATAGAGAGATATCAGTGTTTTCTTGGTTCTTTTTTTTACATGTATTTGTTTACTATAGGACAAAAGGCAGTCATGTAGCACGGCATGGATGCATGTGGAGCTCAGAGAACAGTTTGCAGACATCAATTCTCTCTTTCTACCATATAGGATAAAACTCCGGTTGTCAGCCTTAGAGGAAAAATATCTTTACTCTCTGTGCCAGCCAGAAAGTAGTGGTTATTAACAGATGGAATTCTGTAGCCCGTGGAACAATTGGAATTGTCTGGAGATATTATTTGCTTATTATTAAAAGTATGTGTGGTTCGAGGTACTGTTTGCCTACAATGAGTGGAACACAAGGATACTGCTCAACATCTTGCAATACACAGAACATGCTTCTATCAAAACACAAAACACACTCAAAAAGAACTATGGGATTTAGAATGTTAATAATATTAGTGGTGAGAAACCTGGAGCTATAGAAATAATGTTGGATATTATCTAAGTACTAAACACTATGCTTGGCAGAGAAGAGCCAGGACAATGCACCATGAACAGTTTAATTAGGTATAAAAGTCATTGTGTGCATTGTCATACCTTAGATTCCCAACTTTGTTTTCAGCTTAGAGGGAAACCAATTCTTTACCAGGAAAAATGAAGTTTGTTTGCTTTTTTTACAGGTTTGTTGTCTTTGTAGTCATCATTTGTTTTTGTAGAAAAACCATCAAAACATAAATTCCTAAGTGAAGTTAATTTTCTGGACAGAATACATAGTTCTTAATAGTGATAACAAATTCAAAAGGCTTAATTAGACTCAGATTTGGTATACTTTATCAGTGGAAAGGGGCAATTTAGAACTTTGGCTCTTACTAAAGAGTTTATGTAATTGGTTGCCTTAAAGATTAAATCCAAGCTTATATGAACTCTGTATTTACAATAGAAAATGAACACAGGGAAAATTAGCATCTATCTGACACGTCTCTGTCTTCACAGATTTAACTCATTCTTCTAATTCCAACTCATCAACTATTACCAAAAATCTCAATTTCTAGATAAAGAATTTATTTTGTATTATGTGTGAGTTATTTCCTTGATCAATATCCATGAAAAATATAGAGTTCTGGATGTGAGGAGTGACTTATCCATAAAGTACATGTTTAAACTTACTTATGTGATACCCCAATTGACCCTTTGATTGGCCACTAACAACTCACAACCTCATAAAGACTATCCTCAATTATGCTTAACAGTGTTTCAAGTCTCTTCTGTAAAGCATTTTATTCTGGAATGTATGAGTGTATAAATACACATGTTGGTCTCAGAGCTCCCCCACAAAAGTTATGTAACATATGGATATTGTATACACACACATACAAACAAACACACACATATTATATAATATGTACATATTTATGTAAGTATGAAACTTTAACTTCTTGGACAGAAAAAACAATTATCTTTTATTTGCTTTCATTATATCTATTCCAGAGTATATTAAACAGAGGAAAACTAGACATATTTCTAAATAGAATTACTTGTTAGAAAGAAATCAAGGTCAAGTCTGTATTTATCCTGCTGGAATTGGACAATAGAAAATGGAGGTTTCTCAAAGAACAACTGTATGGCACATGACAGCTTTAATTATCAAAAGTTTGGTAACCAATCTCTTCAAGTCTCCCTAGAAACTTGCTAAACAAAAGTTGTATAATCATAAAGCATGCAAAACCATCAGAATCATGTAGAAAAATATTACTAAAATTTGAAAGTAAGTAACTCAGACCAAAAACTTTCTGTACTTTTTTTGTATGCTTTGAGTCTATGTTAAATTGCTTAGTGCTTAAAGTCATCCATTTCTAACCTTTAGTATAAGACAATATCAGGAAGTCCTATAACTAAGCCACTGAGCTCTGACACAATCAAGGAAGCCATTAATCTATTTCTATTTCTGTCTGATTCACTTTGCCTGTTTCTGCTTGTATGTCTTTGTCCTTTTTGCCTTCTGATGGATTATTCTCCACTTGTTTTTCTTTCTCTGACCACAATGTAAAATTAATGTGATGCAGATGCTCCTTGGCTTATAACGGGGTTATTTGCTGATGAAATCATCATAAGCTTTAACTATCACACACCCATTGTCAAAGAGCTTAGTTTTACAGAATGTAATAGAATATACATTGTTCACCCTCTTGATCATGTGGCTCATTAGGGACTACAGTTCTCTGAATTTACTAAGAATAAATCAGTACTGCCTGGAAAGATAGATTAGTGAGTAGAGACTGACAGATACAAATCACTCTCTTACCTACTGAAATTGATGTATTTCAGATTCAGTGAGATATCTTGTCTCAAAAACAAAGGTAGGGGAAAATACCAACAGACTTCTGACTCTCCACATTCATATACAAATGTGCACCCACAATTGTATGACCACATGCCTACACTCAAATAAGTTCATATACCACATGTTCACAACACAACCATCACACACACACACACACACACACACACACACACACACACACCACAGGTAGGAATATCAGGGATCCTACCATATTTCCTTAGTCTAGGAAAAGACCAAAACTCTAAACTGTAAGAATGGTTTCTATGGAATGCATAGTGCTTTGTGCATTCATGTAGCCAAATTCCTGAACTGATTCATTGTAAGTCATAACTGCTGCTTACTGAATATAGTTTGGCTGTTCTTATGTATTTCTTCTCTTTTTTAATGTTTGAATAATGTTTGAATAATGTTAAATTACTGAAAATTTTAGCAAGAATGTACAGAAAATTCCATATTTCTTCACCTAGCTATTACTAATGCCAGCATCTTGCATTACATCAAACATTTTTCAAAATTTAAGAAATCCAAGTCTGTTACTTTATTACTTCTAACTAAATGTTGGACTTTATTTGTATGTCTATAGTTTCCAAACAACTGTTCTCTTTCTGTTTTAGGATCCCATGCAAAGCAATACACTGTGTATTTAGCCATCACATTTCTCATATTTCTTGCAGAACCATGACAATATGCCTCTTTCTTCCTTTGACTTTGTAAGACCATGCTAGTTCTGAGGAGGACTGGTCAGGTATTTTGTAGATTATTTCTGTTGTTTTTGCATGATTAGATTGGGACCACAGTATTGAAACAATATTCTGGGAAGTATAAGGGTCTTTCTTATTATATGATAAAGGGACACATGCTATGCAAATCAGCTGTTACTCATGACATATCCATGTGTTTCAATACTATGAAATTCACATTGTCTAGAATTCAAAAAAGGAGAAGGTGAGATGTCTTATGTTGCTTCAATTCATCCAACCTTTACTTAAGTTGCTTTGATCTACGACTGTGTCTGGAACACAAAAATTTACACAATATTCTTTGATGAAGAGAGAGCTATCTTTTTATCTGTCTCTACTCTAAGATATACTCTATGGATCAGGATACCTGGGTGGGATAAAGAAATTGTATACTGTCTAGATAATAATCATTTGATAGTTCAACAAATGTTTAGACATTAGAAATACAAACAGTTCACTAAATATAACTAGAGAGCTCAGCTGGTAAAGATACTTTCCCCTCAAGCCTAGCAACTAGAGTTTGGTCCCCAGGATCCATATAGTGGAAGGAGAGAAGCAACTCTTACAGGCTATCTTCTGATTCTACATCAATGCAGTGGTACACATGCCCAAACATATATACAGAAGCACAATAAATAAATGGTAAAATATATGATAACTCTGAGGGCTTGAACTTGGTAGTTCATTTCTGTAATCATAGAAGTATTGAGACTAAAGCAGGATAGTGAACTTAACAATAAAGCAGAGCTACGAAGAAGTCTTCCCTATCTCAAAAACCTCTCTCCCTCCCAAATATGTCTCTGATCATTCTAAGTTTTCATTTGGTTTTAATATTCAACTGTGGTATTTTAAACAACAATAACACGGTAAGAACAAAGTATTAGGAGATAGGATATACAGACCTTGGAAATGGGCATGTGTTTTATAATTATCATTAAAAAATTACTCCTTTCTTTTGTTGTTTGAATATTTTTCCTGCTGTCATAATTTGCCTTCTTATTCTTTTGCTGTCTTATTTTTTAAAAAGCTCTCAACTTCAACTTCATCTTGAAACATCTGCTTAGGCAAATTGAAAGAGGGAATCATTTAAGAGTTGTAACTTCATTTTTCGTATGTGTGTAGTTTGAAGAATTTTTATGCTTTGCTCACCTGAGTGACTTTTATAATAATAATAATAATAATAATAATAATAATAATAATAATTATATGAATGGGTTAAAACCCCAATTGCTTTTCTGCCACTATAGGGTGCTAAGGAGCATAAGGCTGACCTGAGAAAGCAACAGTTTCTCTTAGTTCCTATTGTTTTCTGCATTCCATCAGCATTTTATACTCCTTCTGAAGGAAGGAAAGAAAATGTCATGTTAGTTCTTTGTCTTGATAATTGTTCAGTAAAAGGAACTTGTAGGGATCAGAGGCTAAAAGAGCTTGCCACCAAGTCTGAGGACCAGAGTTTCATCCCCAGAAACCACAGGGTAGAAGGAAAAAAAAGCTACTTTAAATTGTCCATTGATGTCCACACTTCTTGCACCTTCACATAAAACTAACACTCTCTCTCTCTCTCTCTCTCTCTCTCTCTCTCTCTCTCTCTCTCTCTCTCTCTCTCTCTCTCTCTCTCTCTCTCTCTCTCTAAATGGATAAATAAATAAATAAAATACAGATAGAACTTAGATAGATAGATAGATAGATAGATAGATAGATAGATAGATAGATAGATAGATAGATACGTAGATACATAGAAACATGTGAAAATCCAAAACTTCAAAAACAGAAGATGTAGATCTCCTTCTCTCTAAGAGTGGCAATAGGTTTCAATGACAGATAACAGGTTCATGCAAGAACTATGTACAATTTCTAGTACTTTGTCTTCATTTGGTTCAAAAAACATAATGAAAACCATGACTGAAAAGAGGGTCTTTTGCATGGAATCAAACACCTGAAAATCAATTTAAAAGAGAATTTAAAAGATAAATTCCTCAAGACAATTCAAACACTACAGTAAATTTGGCACTGGGTACTCAGACACAGGATTGCCAAGGAAAGGTTTCTTAAGATAAGCATTTGTGTTTCAAATTTCCCCCACTTGGCTCTTTATGATAACAGCTTTCGTAAATAGCGTAGCAGTTGAAACATTTATTATTGGAACAGAAATGCAATTACATGCAGATGTTGTCCTGTGATTCATTGCTTTGTGCTATATACATTTTTAAGCTGGAGGAAGAACAAGCAGGTCATCCAGTAAATGCTGCAGGCTGAGCTCCACTTACTCTCCTGACTTGCATTATCTAATCTCTGTTGTGAGTGTTGCCACAATCTAGGCCTCTATGGCCCTTCCTGGCAGCATGTTTCCTTGTGCAATTTCTCCAACTACCGTCAAAAATTTCTTTTCATCCAACACAAACGGTCTTTACTTAATTCAAACCTGGTTCTTTTTCCAACATTCCTGACCCAAGGCATACAAAATGACCACCATATCTATTTTATTTTAATTTTTAAGTTTGTCATTATTTTCTACTTTTTGTTTAGGTGGATTTGAGGTTTTATTTATTTATTTATTTATTTTTGCTTTTGGTTTTGCTCATTTATGAATTAACTCTGTTGAAGGTATACAGTGGTCAGAGGTATAAGGGGATGTCTAATGGGAAAACCTATATGGAAGCTGAGTTAGAATGGAAAATCAAGTCAGTTTGCATTGAACCATAAGTCTGAGGTGTTAGCAATGAAAATAGTTGATCAATCATTTTTATGGCCACTATAATGATGCACTACAAATTTAGTGGTTCAAAACAGACCAATTATATTACCTTACAGTTTTCAGGATCAGAAATACAACACAAGTTTCATTGGCTTAAAGTCAAGGTGTCAGCTGCTCTCTGTTTCTTGTGTAAGTTTTCTTCTAGGAGGAAATCTGGACCCTGGCCTTTGCCAGATTTTTAAAATGACCCCGATTCCTTGGATTGTAGGTCTTTCTCCTATCTTGGAACCAGCAATATTTAAAAGATTGGCTTATATGGTATTGGTTGATACTTCAGAAATATGTGGAGAGGCTGAGAACCTGATAGCTACTTTGTCCATAATGCTGGATGTTTCAGCAGTCCAGATCTGGAACTACAGGCCTGAAGGATTCCTGGAGAGATGTTAGTCTTGAGTCTACACTGTACAGGAGAATTTACTCTACTTCAAAACACCTTTTAATAGTTTTTTCCTGGGTGATACATAAAACAATTTCCAGTGTAAACATAATTAGAATATACAGATTCAATAAAAGCCATAACTAAACATTTACCAGATAACACTATTTTTTGTAAGTTTCAAGATTTATGATTTTTATCTAAAAAAATCTTGTGAGAATGCATTTTTTTGTTTACTATATTTCAAAACCTCATCTTTTTTGCCTTTTATATTTTTAAAATTTTAATTATTTTATTTATCTACATTCTAGAAGTTGCCCTCCATTCCTGGTCCCCCATCCCTGAGTTCGTCATCCCATCTCCCCTGGCACCTCCTTTGCCTCTGAGAGGATACTCCCCAACTCAGCCTCTCTCCACCTCACCCCTCCACAGCATTTCTTTTCCCTAGGGCATCCCGTTTCCCCAGGATAAAGTGCTTCCTCTCCCACTAAGGCCAGAGAAGGCAGTCCTCTTCTACCCATGTGCCCTGGGGCACGGACCAGCCTATGCTTCTTGGTTGGTGGCTTAGTCTCTGGGAACTCTGAGAGGCCCTCATTAATTGACACTGTTGTTGTTCCTATGGGTTTGCTACCCCCCCTCAGTTCCTTTAGTTCTTCCCCAAATACTTCCATAGAGATTCCTGACCTCAGACTAATGGTTGGTTGTAAGTGACTGCATTTGTCTCAGTCAGCTGCTTGTAGTGCCTCTCAGAGGACAGCCATGCCAGGCTCCTGTCTGCAAGTACAATATGGCATCTGTAATGGTGTCAGGGTCAACACATGGAATGGATCACAAGTTGGGGTGGTCTCTTGATGACCTTTCTTTCAGTCTTTGCTCAATTTTTGTTCCTGAATTTCCTTTAGACTGGAGCAATTCTGGGTCAAAAATATTTGAAGACAGGTGGGTGGTCTCCTGCCTCAACTAGGGGCCATGTCTATCTACTGGAGAAACCAATAGTATAGGAGAATATTTTTATTGGATATTTTCTTTATTTACATTTCAAATGTTATCCCCTTTCCCAGTCTCCCCCTCCCCCAAACTCTCTATCCCATCCTCCCTCCTTTTGCTTCTATGAGGGTGTTCCTCCACTCACCCACCCCTCTCACCTCTCCATACTTGATTCCCCTACACTGGGGCATCTATAAAGCCTTCATAGGACCAAGGACCTCTCTTTTCATTAATGCCTGACAAGACCATCATCTCCTATATATGCAGCTGAAGCAATGTGTACTCCTTGGTTGATGACATAGTCCCTGGGAGCTCTGGGGGTCTGGTTGGTTGATATTGTTGTTCTTCCTATGGGGTTGCAAACCCCTTCAGCTCCTTCATTACTTTCTCTAACTCCTCTATTGGGAACCCCACACTCAATCCAATGGTTGCCTGTGAGCATCTGCCTCTGTATTTGTAAGGCTCTGGCAGGGGAGAATCTTATTGATGATTCATTAAAATTAGTATTGTGTATCATATAGTACAATCTATTCACATAGTATGTGAGTTGGGACAAGCACAACTTTATGAAGTCAGTTTTCTGCAAATCACAGCAGGGTGCACATTAAAGACTTTGGCACAGCATGTGCAAAGTTCCTTCCCATCTGAACAATATGAATATGTTGAAGAAAAAGGAAGATTTCCAGTATAAGCATATGTAGCATTACAATATTAGTTTGGATGCCTATCCCAGAACAGACTGAGAAAAATTCTGGGATCATGGGAAGGAAATTACATTGTATCCTAAGTGTCTTAATCAAGAATTAGAATAAGCTCATGTATGTTGTTATAAGACAGTATTTTTACATTTCTGTGAATGTAGACTATAGAGAAAGTATGGCAGTGATAGGGAAAACAATTAAGCTATTATAGTAATCCAATTCCCAAAGAGGATGATTTTGTCCCCTTGAGGATATTTGATGATGTTAAAAACATTTGCTCATGTTATTATTTAAAATAGGAATACAGCTATTAAGTATATGCCAGAGATGCTGTTATTTTAAATAGTTTCTAATATAGGAGATAAACATACAACAGTGAATTTTCTAATAAGGTTGGCATAGTGAAATTCATCTGGGCAGGAGGTGTCACTACTTTGCAGTAGAATTGAGGGTAAAAGTATTCTTAGAGATGTTCATCATCTAGGTTCAGGAGGATTTGAACATTTATCCATGACTATGCTTCAGTATTCAGAGTTTCATCAAAAGGGAGAGCCTGTGATTGACTCTGAACCAGATTGAGTTAAAACATAAGAGTCTGTGGAGACTATTGGGGGAGGGGATGAAAGATGACATGTGGAATCCTGGGCTTTCCTCGTAGTAACCCTCAAATAATTAAACTCAATCAAACATACAAGTAGAAAAATATGAAAGTTGAGAGGTTTCTTGTAGAGGAAAAGAGTTTCAGTCACACAGGGAGAGGATGAAAGGGAAATGGGAGTATGTGGGAAAATGATTAAAAATCATTATAGAAATATATGAAAATATCAAAGAATGTAAGAAAGGACACAACACGCAACCTCCACATATGAGTAGTCTGTTTATTATTGCACTTGCTTTCCCTTTTATAGGAAATACTTCTTAGTCAATGCATTAGTCTATGCCATTTCACACTGGCATTTATCAAGCTCTAGGACTGGAAACTGTAGGCATCTAGTTCTTTCCATCTCCTTCACCACTATCTTGGCATTGGAAAAGTGACATCTTGTCTCCATCTTCACCTGTGTCTAAAGATGACATTTGATTCATTGTCCTTGGCTTCATTGTAAAGAACTTATATTTTGTTCTTCAAGGAAAATATAATTGATAATTATTTGACAAAATGGAAAGGTAAAATATATTTTGGATTTTATATTCATGGCACTTTCAAGAATGCTGTATTACAATTTATTTTGGAATATTTTAGTACTTTCCTATAGTATTGCTATTTTGATTAATTTAATTTACATTATTTAACCAGCTTATTCACTGGGACCAGTGTAGAAAGCATTGCAAAAGAAACAAAAACCAGAATAAAATGGCCAAAATTGGATATCTCCTGCATTCATGACATTTGCAATCATTTTGGATACCTTTTTATTCTGAAAGACTTATAATGCAGAAAACAGNGGTCTGTATATAGCCAAAGTCAGTTGCCTAATTTGATTAATAAAGTTTTCTTGGCATGCCAGCACAAACATTCACTTATACATTATATATGGCTGCGTAATGGAAGAGTTGAGTTAAATAAAAGAGAATTTTTTCCTTGCAAAACTTGAAAATATTTATTATTTTGCTATCTATAAAAATCTTTTCTGGCCTATGATCTACACCTATAATCTTTGGAAATCTCTGCTTTTGCTTATGTATAGTTAATATACTAAATTTTGTGTCTAAGAAGCAGTATTTGGAAAGGACTTATCTTCATACTAGTGTTCAGATAGTTAATGCCACCATACTTTTATAAGATTTATTTTATGTGTTTAAATGTTTATGTGCAAGAATGTGTGTGTACCATGCATGTGTTTTTTACCTGTGGTGGCCAGAAGATGGCACTGTATCCCCTGGAACTGAAGTTACAGATGGTCGTGAACTATTACTGGGTGCTGGACACCATACTCAGATCCTTTGTAAGAGCAGTAATCTCCTAACTGCTGAGATATCACCCCAGATCCCTACCACAATAGTTATAATATATCCTAAGAACTTTTACAAATAAAAATGATAGGTTACCTGTATATATTGATTTCACAAGTTAGTGTTAGGTTATTAATTTTTTCTGTTATACATATTCTTTATCTTTAATCCCACCCTTCCATCTTCGAATTAGTTCACTTTATCTCATATTTTATCACCCATGTGAGTGCCTGGGATGGTTTAAGGATGCATCCTTAAAATCATTTTTGAAACAATACTGTCATTTTAAGGTAGGAAATGGCTGATTAGATCCTATTGCACTCAAAATAAGAGTTGAATATTGAACTCAAATGTAATCAATTGTTTTAGTTGAACCTATTAAAGTTTTGAAAGCTGATGAATGATTCACCAAATCCCTATTCCTTATCTCATCAATTATAAAAGGAGATGTTGGAAGTAGTGGCACATCCACATATTTTGAGTCAATATATATAGACCTCCCTGTTGACTTGAGAAAACATAAGGAGAAATACACCTTTGTTCTGCTAAACAACTAAGATTTGTGGATTGCTTGTAGCTCTTGCATAATCTTCCCTAACCTGCTTGATACAATTATCATATTACTTTTCCTACACAGTTTTATTAAATCTAAAGACCATTATTATTCTCTGTGTATCATCTTCTGAATATCTTCTTGATACCACCTTAAACATAGAACATACCAATTACATGTGGGTTGGTTTTTCTTTTGTTTCTTTTTCTTTCTTTCTTTCTTTCTTTCTTTCTTTCTTTCTTTCTTTCTTTCTTTCTTTCTTTTTGGCACAATAGTGAATTAAAATATATTTTTAGTTAACTGAGACCATAGAATTTAGGAGTGCGTAAAATAGTTTTGTACATAATTAATAAAACTGTATTGAGTATCCAGCTTTTATAGCATTGCCTATATACTGTTTGATTGAATTCATCATTCTCAACTGTTAGAAAAAGGACATTGTTGTGATATAGGACTTCTGAATTTTATTTTACTATTGTCTGGTATTTAATTTATTTGGGTCAGGTTAGTTCCACAGGCTTTGTCATGGCAAGATTAACCTTTATTTGGAGTGGGACCATGAATGGCATCCATTTAGTAATATTCCTGTATTCATACAGATCTTCAGTAAAACACTCTTGAGTTACAGTTCCACATTGCACAGTATAGATGTAAATAGTATTTCCTTCAAGTTGGCTAGAGCCATGGCTATCATATGTAAAGCTTGCTTATATTTGTTTAGCAAGCATATCGATGAAAGCCTGGGCTAAAAGAAGCATCAGTAGTGTATATGGACTTGTTGACATGAAATCTCATGAGGAACTTCCAGAAATCTGTGAAATGTACAACTATTTGATTTTATTTTCTTTTGTTTTACTCTCAATTTGTAGGTGAGAGTCATAAATTTCAAACAACTTGCCCAAAGTCATACATTCAAGAAGTAGAGTTAATTTGATGCATATTCTGCCACTAACTCATTTACCATTCTTTGAATAGTGTGGTATACTTGGGATGGAGTAAAAATAGCAAGCATTCCAGTGTCCAGTGGACCAAAGTTTGAAATGTGGCTCGGCTGCTCATTAGATATAAATCGTTGTGGATTTCTAAAATCTATTCCCTGATATTTTCTTTAGACCACATTGGTATTTTCTACACTTCAAGTAAGGCCTATATTTTATTTACTTTTCTACAAGTGCAGTTTTGTTTTAGTTTTTGGCATGGTGTAATTTCTCAACTGCAAGTATTCTCTCATTGAGGTTCTCTATGACTATGTTCAATGCTGCTTTTTTCAAACAATTTCTTCAGTCAATCGAAATTGATTTCACAGAGACTTGTGTTGCCTCTTTACAATAAGTTATTTCAATATTCTAATTTCATCTTGAACTTCTAATTCAATAATTATAGTCTATAATATTTGTGTTTAAAACCTAAGCAATTGTTTATTAAGAGTTTCAAGAATAAATTTAGAGACCAACTTAAGACATTTAAAGCTTTACTCTCCCCTAGGGAAAAATGCATTCTTTGTCTTGTAGCAACATGTTGATAACATTCTAAAGTTCCTGCATAAACATTACTTGCAACAGCGGGAATTGTGAGTGCATGAAGAGTGGAGTATCATACATAGACTGTATTAATAAAAGCAATTTACCTGGCGTGGCACCAAACTTTAAACATTAGTGAAAACCCAATATAAAGAATACACTAACATGCCTTCCAATAGAAGAATCAAGATAGGTCTTAACTTGATATAACAAGGCTGTGAATCCTGTGAACAGAATAAAAAAAAAATGTGTGCAATACTTTCAAAGTCAGGTTTTTATAATATTTTACAACCCAAACTCACATTCAATGAAAGTGCACATCTGATCTCATTTTATTCTCAGTTTGGAGATATTCAAATGCAATCATTTTATCAATAAATTATGACTTTCTGGAAAATATTTTTATCTTAAATACATTTGTGCATTATATTCAAACTATTTGAACATATTATTAAAAATAAAATTGGACATGGGAAAGTGCCTTTTTAATATTTTTCTGTTTCTTAAAATTGATTTTTATCAGAAATGCCATTGGAGTTAAATTCAAGAAGATCTGGGGAATGGGATTTACCACAAGCTGATCCTGAGATGTTGGGCAATAATCACTTTACCTTTCTCAGCCCATTTGATTATGGTGAAAAGGAAAGAACACACACTTTACAGCATTCCTACAGAGATAAGAAGAGTGATTGCCTTTGCTCAGACTGAAATGTTGTTCAAAGTTATCCTTCTAGACTGTTAAATTAGTGGAATTCTTTGTGATCAGTTTGCATTGGTGCTGGCTTCAGTGGCATGACAACATCCATTCTCTCTGAAGCAGAGAACAAAAACAGCACTAAGATATTTTTAATAAGGTTGTCACTACTCAATGGGCAGTCAGCTGGTGGATACAATAAGACCAAGTGATTCTTTAAAGGACAGTCTTTATCTACATTAAAAGCATAGGAGAATCTTACAACTCTACTTCTTAAGTCTTTAGTGGAATGAATTAAAATGAAAAAGAATTACTACTTTACTAGGAGACAGAAGTGCAGAGAAAGAGCCAAGTATTTAAAAATCTACATGTGTCATATTTTAAACCATATTTCAAATTCTTCCATATATAGATTTTACCCGAAGATGTATTTCTTATCTTCTTAAATCTATGAACAAGCTTAGGATTTTTTTTTTACAAGTAATCACACAAATTCACAAGTGTTATATTTCTCTTTTGAACTAATCAAATAATGTGTTAATATGTGGGGTATGGAGGATTGTTCCTGACATAGATATAATTATATGATATTTCACTGATCAAAAATAAAATAGTAAGCACTGCATTGCAAAGCAAATAAACATCAAATATTTATATTGTAGTATCGACTAAAGACCTGGGAAAGTTGAATAACTCTTAGTTGCTAGGCTCAAATAAGGTGCTTGTACCTTGTTTTATGGAAGTTTCTCTTCTCATTCTCTTTCTGTCACATGTTTTACTTCTTTGAAAATAATCTCAAAATTAATTGCCCTGTTTTTAAAATCGTGAAAGACAAATTATGATATCCTAGACTTTGATTTATTTCTCCTTACAATGCCTTCAGATAATATAGGGTTGGTCATAGTGCATGATATAAAATACTAGCTGTTAACTCTCAGTTACACTAAAAGCGCCAATTTTTGCAGACTGCCAGGATAAAGATGATTTTAATTAAATCCCACAAATCCCTTTGTACTGCAACCAAGCCCTCTGCAGGTCAACTGACTGAGCCCTTCTGGCATGTATAGAGTTAACTAGGTTACGGGNGGGGGGGGGGGTTCTTAGTTAACTTCTTTCACCAGGAATGCAATTCATGTTTACCTATATAAGGAAACCTGTTAGGCTGACCTGAGTTTGGCATTTTTTTTTTTTTTTGCTCTGACTGAGAGGCATGTAAGCACACACCCTGGAGAGGGGGAGCGATTCCCAGCTGGACAGAGCAAGCTTCCTGAACGCCCCAGCCATTCAGCTGATCCGAAGCGAAGAGCAGAGTCTGTACTTGCCCCGAGCAGCCTCTTTGGAGGACCCACAGGTTTGATTCTTCCAGCTCCCAACTGAGAAACAAACCTGCAATCCTGGAAAAGATGGGGAAGCCGGTGAGTTTTCCTGCTCTCTCTCTCTCTCTTTCAATCTTTGCTTGCTTCTGCTAAGGGGCACGCCTCACTGCTCTCACCCAGGAAGCAGAGGGAGAGGCAATGCTCGCCTCTAACCCCACAGATCTTCCTGAGCAAACACAATGCTTCCCCATACCTCCAACCAACTCCTCTCTGTCCGCTTTGCACATCAAAAATCCACTGAGGCAATAATCCTAGCACCTTAGACATTCCAGAAAGTGCTTTTTATTTCTTCTGGTCTTTCTGTCTTAATTTTTAAACTGGGCAAGAGTTTCCAGATCATCGTGAAGAGCAAACTTTCTCATCTTTCTCGCACTCTGAAACAGTGCAGATGAGTTTGGGGGTGCTTTTAGAGGAATGCTGAGTCCCCAAGGAAGTAAGAGTAAATCTAAGAGGGATTCTGAAATCCACCGGCAGGGTGATAGTCTGCAGAAACAGAATTTATCATTTTAAACAAGGCAGGCTGAAGTATCATTTTTCATTCCCGAGGAGCAAAATACTTGCATCCTGTATATGTAATAAAGGACACCTTCTGAGACACCGAGGAGAGGAAAGCAGCAGAGCTTCCTCCTTTGTTCTAGACACATATAGAAATTCACTTTCGCATTTTGACAACTAGCATGTGCCTGTTTATATATAAGGTGCAAGTGATAAATAAGGCGTTATGTCAAGGGCACTGTGGTCAATTGAGTTAAAAATTGGCTGTGCTCTATACGTATATAAAACTCTCAGTCTGACTGTAATTAAATACGGGGATGTGAAAGTACTTAGCAAACTTACAGAGAAATTTTAGTTATATTTGGAAACAGTCAAATGTAAAAGGCAACTGTGAAAGGAATTTTGAAAAACACATTTCCTTCAACTTCAGAGGCAGAGGTAAAGTCTTTGAAATGAAAGCTACTTTTCATATTTGTCAAAAGTGATTTGAATTAAGGTACAAATTTGTAAATTTTACTTTTGTAAAGGAAACTGGTTTAATGATTTGGGTTGCTTTGGATAGTTTCGATATATGTGACTGCTCATCTTTCAAATGAATGCTGTCCTTTTTTCTGTCCTGCACAATAATTTATCCTAAAAATTTGTGTTACAGGATTGTGCTACTGACTGCAACAGGTGGCAATGAGGACCTGGTTGCAGATTTGCAATAATAGGATATTAATTTCCTAAATCAATATAAAGGAAAGTACTCAAATCAAATTTGACAGAATGAGCACTTTTATGTTGATAATTGAAAATTATATTCTACTCTTCTGCTTGTAGTGAGGTTATTGTCTCAAAACAGATTGTCATCTGATTACTCCTAAGAATAAAATCTCTGAACAATTTTCTTGAGGGTCTTTCACTCTAAACAATACCACCATGTTTAGCAACACAATTTAAATGCTGCTTGTTCACTGCCATGAGATAGAAGTGGAAAAAAAGGGTATAACCTATGGGAGACATTTTATTAAATAAAAAAAAAAATAGCATGGCTGTGCGGGAACAATGCAAATGTTTAAAGTTGTTATCTGCACATTGCTGCTAGGAAAAAAGGGGAATGTTAATATTGCACAGCTATCAGTGGGAGTAACTAACCCAGGAGATACAAAACACTGTTTTAAAATATACACTTAATAACAGATGGTTTAATACCAGGTTGTCTCACCATGCTGCCAATTAGATGGCCCTAAGCCAAATCAACTGGCATGTCTACCATTTATCCTGTGAGTTGATGTGTACATTGTTATTACATACTGATTACATTAACAGCCAAGGGAATATATAACTAGGAAGACATAAAAGTCTCCTGGGTCACAGAGGATGAGGGTCTTCATAAGGATTTTGAATTTTGCATTTAACTTCCTTTCCAGTGACATATGGGTTGTTGCAGATGATTGGAAATATTAGCTGTAGAATATATGCATCTCAGGCTCGTCACAAGCTCATTTATGGGTAACAATACTGATTATGGAATGGGAAACTTTAGCATTATCAAAGTTCCATGTGGATTCCTTCTTGAAGATTAAATTCATTTTGTGTCCAAATTATCCTCTGATATAAGACAGTTAAGATGCTATAGTTTTACATTAACCCTTCTAAATCACTGGTGCTATGTTCTGGTGTGAAGAGTGCAACCATTTAGCAGCATCCTTAGAACTATGAGATGGCAGTAGATTTCCTAGTTTTTGAAAAGAAAAAAAGGCTAAAAAGATCCTGAGTGCTAGGCATGGGGAGGATAGATCTAAGAATTTTGATGTATTCATGAGTTGTGACTTCCTGAAGTGTGATATGCACCCTATAAAGTATAGTTAGGTTCAAACTTACTCATGCCTCTTTTTTGGGTGGTATCTTGTTATCTTAGGTTATAGTCTTTAAGAAAAAGCTGACTAGTATATGGGCTGCCTAGCATTGCTATGAGTGGGTTTCAGATATGACTACTTTGTTCATACAGTTCAGGCCCATGAGGCTGATTAAGCATATCAAAATGCTACAAATTTGTTTGCCTTAGGAGTCAAGAAAAAATATTCTAATTTTTATTATCTTCCCTGAGATCATTGGACCTTTCAAGTCCTGTGTAGTTCATTGGATTTTTAAATATAAACACACACACACAAATATATATATATATATATATATATATATATATATATATATATATATTCTCTTCCTCTCTCTCTTCCCCATCTTTCCCTATTCCTCTTCCTCTCCCTCCCATTCCCCATGATAATAATAATAATAATAATAATAATATAATGATAATAATGCATGCACATTATTCCAGCCTTTGTTGGTTTGTTTTTGTAGCTAGCATTAGGTTATTGCTTCTATTATTTTTTTTTTTGGTTGGTATTTTCAACCTTCATCTGCCTACCATTTGACATCAATTACTATTTTTCAAAGTTGCATTATTAAATTCCATAACATTCATTCAGCAAATAATGATCAAGTACTTTCTGAAGTCCTATGCTATATACTCTGAAGGAAATGCATGCATAGAAGAGACAGATGAACTTGCACTGTGTCTCCATGCAACAGATAACAACATCCGTGTAAAGAAAGATTTCATAATGTGAATGGTATACAGCATATGAAATGTAGTTTAATGCTGAGTCATTTAGTTACTCACTTTGTTATGCTGATCAATCTGTAAGTCAGAGCTTCCTTTCTCAAAGGTACAATACACCACTAGGTGCTGGACAGTTAGTTAACTGACATGGTGAAAGGATTTAAATAACCAAATAAGGTCCACATAATACTATGCTAAATGGATTCCAAGGAGCTTCATGTGCTGACAGAGGAAAGAAACCACTATAATCTCACTACAGGGCATCTCTAAATGACAGAAGTTCTACTGGGTTGTAGCACTTTATATTTTGTTTACAATACCACTATGTCATTCTGGGTTTGAGTTCTTCAGTAGAGAGTTTGATTAGCATACATAATACCCTAGATTCCATTCCCAGCATAGAAAATAAAAAAAAATGAACTGTTCTCTCTTGGATTGTCAGGGACTCTTAGGGGACAACACTGAAAAGAGGTATTTCTAGAACACTAGGTAGCACAAGAGCCTTGGATACTGGTTCAGCATCACCGGGAAGTCATTAAGGTAGGAGTTCTAGTAACACTTCCTGTGAAGTAAAAAGAGCAGCTGTTGTGACTTTAAAATTATTGAATAGTTAAGTGGGTATCAGTATATTCCTACTTGTACTTTTTCAATCCTACCATTATTTAATGGAAGATGCATAATATACCACCTCATTTTAGAACCAACAAGTATGTATTGACTGACCGTGTGTTCAGCATTATATCACATGTGTTCACAGGCATGAGCATTTTTAACATGTATAAAATAATAAAGTGCCTATCTACGTATCCATAGATATCCAACTAAATCTTAAATGGAAAAGCTTTAGTTAATGCTAATTTTCATTTTAAAAGAAAAATAAACGTAGACTCCAGTGCTCTGGGGAATACAGCATTCTTAGGATGCCTTGACTTGTGTGTGACAGAGTATGCTCACACTCTCTTGTGGGTTGCTTTTCACTTGTTTCAACTTGAGACAGAAATGAAATTATGCAGAGCCTCCTCAATTTGACAATTTGAGTTTTAACACGTGACAGAATTGGAATTTTTGTCAAAGGACTTGAGCCAGGAAATGTATTACTTATAGGTATTATTCTGCAACTGAGACCTTGGCTATTTAAGCCAAAATTATTCTCCCCCTTGAGTATCTAATTGTGTACTTATTTCTATCCACACTGACACACTCATCAAGTATTGCCCTAGGATCCAAAGCAGTGTATAAACTATCAGACAGCAGATAACAAGTTTACTCCAAGTGATAGCCTTGGCTCAAAGTTACAAAACAAAACAATGGCAGTGGTTCCCAGGTTTCTTCAGAAGCTTTGGACAATGGGTTGTGCCATGTGATTTAAACTTCTTGGGGATTAGATTTAGTCCTATATCTTTGGGTACATAGATATGCACTTTATTGTTTTATACATGTTAAAAAATGCTCATGCCTCAGGGCAGTGGTGGCGCGCATCTTTAATCCCAGCACTTGGGAGGCAGAGGCAGG
>NC_034613.1:147526533-147537678 GCF_900095145.1 Mus pahari
GGATTTCTGAGTTCGAGGCCAGCCTGGTCTACAGAGTGAGTTCCAGGACAGCCAGGACTACACAGAGAAACCCTGCCTCAAAACAAACAAACAAACATGCTCATGTCTGTAAACATGTGTGATATAATGCTGAGCATAAAGTCAGTCAATACATACTTGTTGGTTCTGAAATGAGGTGGTATATTATGCATCTTCCATTAAATAATGATAGGATTTAAAAAGTAGAAACAGGAATACACTGATATATCACTTAACTAATTTAAAAATTGTGGTTCATGATACAAGAGGAATCTTCTAGTGTCTATACTAAGTCCTTTTTGCTCTTTTGTGTTAACTGTAAATTGTCAAAGTTCTCTAGAGGAACAGAAGTAATAAAACGAATATATATATATATATATATATATATATATATATATATATAATTTATTAGAGTGGTTTACAGGTTGTGATCCAGCTAGTATTAAAATGGCTGTCTACCAATGGAAAGTCCTAGAACTTGTCTAATCCAAAAGCCGGACGTCCCAGCGGGTTTTCAATATATGCCAGAAACCTGAAGAAGTGGGCTTTAATGCTAATAAATGAATAGGGTTATCAGTGAGAGACAAAGCAATCAGGTAAAGAGAAAGCAAACATCCTTCTCCCATGTCCTTTATATAGCTTGCCAGAAGACTGTGTGGCCCAGATTAAAGGTGGATCATTCTACCTCAAAAGACCTGCATTAAAGGTTTATCTTCCCATTTCAATGATCCAGAATAGGAGTGGGTCTTCCCACTTCAAATGATTTAATTAAGAACAAATCTCTCACAGGTATACCTGTTTGGAGTCTAATTAATTTCCGATATTGACAACCATTAAAAATCATCACACCCTGTAAGGTTTTGTGTTTAAGACTCTTTATCTAATAATTTCTATAGTTATCTATGTTATCTGAATATAGATTGCTAACTTTGAAGGCTTTTCCCCAAAGTCACATATTTTATAAGGAAAGAAAAATCCTTACTTCATGTCTACTAATTTAATAGCTTGAAAGTTTTACAGAAGTAACAACAGGAAAGGAAAGATTAGAAAATTAATTGGAAAAACAACAACAACAAAAAGGTTTTCCTTAAAAAAAAAAGTCTTCCTGGCTTCATTAATGATTTTCAGAGGTTTCTAGGGCTGTCTGTTATCATGGTATCATGCCTCAAAGGTCTTCATGTACGTTATCCCATCCTAGGAAAGGAAAATATTTAATCTGCTATGGCTCCCAAGACAGAGTATGCCCAGTTAAGCTGACTTGCTTTAGCAAGATGTCCTTCCTTATTAAGGCAATTGGGAACCCTATGGTTCTTGAGTGATGAAAAAGAGGTACAGCTTCACCAAATGTAGATCAAGTGCCCCCTACATTAGAAAAATTTCCACCATGTTTATGACACTTTCTTTAATAATTATATGCCACTAAGAAAGGAAAAAATGAATCTATAGTAGAACCACATCATTCTGCATTTATTGAAAGCACTCCTTTAGGCATATTAAGAATCAATAAGTTTGTATCTGCCTCATCTTCATCTGTAAAATAACAACTGTAGGTAGGATAAACCTCTTAAGTAGTTTCAGATTTCAGGCACAAAGGGAATACTCAATGTCCTTATAACAATATTTATCACCTTACAGACTAAGGCTTAAGTGGAATGTGTATTTATGTAGGTGATATTCTATCATAAGAAATAAACATGGATAAAATATAACATAACAAATAGTAAAGGTGTTATGAAAGAAATAAAAGGTCTAATCTGGAGCCACATATGCCATAATATCACAGTAGGAAGGTTTAGCTGATCAGGGTGACATTTGTCTTTGGAAAAGTCCACATTGACAGCAACATAGAAAATGGGTCAGATTTAAGGTATGCCAGAGTGATTTGGTGTGGATCAAACAGGACCAAGGAAAGCTGCCTGGGAAAGAAGGTATCTACATATACTTGTGCTGTGGTGGCAGAAGTGAAGAGAGATCAATTTTCATGATATTTCAGTGTTGAAATCATTAGAGGTAACTAAAATCTTGAACAGGAAATAGTGACTGACAAAGAAATGCAAAAGAAAACTTCCAGTACATATTTAATTTAAATAACTATAGAAATAGTTGTAGTATTCTTAAAGTTGAGAGTACTGCTAGGTAACCTGGATTTGGGAAGGAAGGTGAATTATTTGTACTCAGTGGAATAGAAAAGATAAAAGTTTTGAGGCTGAATTTTATGGTTCCACTCACTGGCTGTATAATCTCTCAAAGGACATGTTAAAATTATTCCATAAACATCTGTTTTAAATGTTGGTGGTACAATTCAAAGAGATGCATGATAGTCGTTTCTTTGGAAGTCTTATGAAGGAGCTAGCATTATAATCCCACAGACTTACTATTCCTGCAAGTTGAAAAGAGATTAGTAACTCCCTGGGCATAGAATATATGTGGTTGGTGTGGTTGGTGTGGTGGGGTGGGGTGGAGTGGGGTGGGATGGGGTGGGGTATGGTGGGGTATGGTGGGATGTGGTATGGTATAAGGTGCCATGGCAGCTGGGAACTCAACGCTATAAATTTTCTAAGTGAAGCTTTCCCCTTGTTGATAATATACAGGAAAGCTATTACCTTCCGTTCTATGGTGAATTCTTTCATTTTCACTCTAGCTTCTCCTCATCTTGGATGAAGGTATCCCATATAAAAGCAAGCTAAATATTTTCAGCTGAGGTTCCTTATTTCTTGTAAAAGGACTGTAAGACTTGAGACATGTAATCTAAGAGTTTACATTAACTAATGGGCGCATGATTGATTTCATGTTCACTGCAGGATTTGTGTGAAGATTTTGCCAATCTATATTTCAGCATTCTCAGAAGAATTTTCTGTGATATGTGTAATTCCACTATCTGGCCTCTGGAAATTCTTCTCTAGGTTCTAAATATTCTTATAAAAAGAAGTTTTCTGTTGGTGAAAGGCACAGCTAGAGGGACAGGAGACCCAGAGAATGAGCAAGTGATGGGGAGGAAAGGGTTAATAGATTACAAATATTAGCACCCCTCTCTCTGCAGGTGTTCTGACATTGCCAGATGCAAGTCACTAGCAATATTCTCCCACTGTCTTGCTCCCTTATTTCCCATTGTTCTTGGCACAGGTTATTTACCTCTTTTCTTATTGTTAGACCTGAGTGGATGCTTACAATTATGCTTACACTTACACATAAATGCAGATACAAGTCACATTTATGAGTCACTGAATTATTAAAATGTCTGAATTACTCATCAAGATTGTAGTTATTTCTTTATATACAACAAATGTTTATTTTCATATAGAAATAAATGGTGCAGCGTGGGAAGCTTCCCAGTCTGTTGTTTTATTTGTAAACTCTTGGGATGGAATATCGTGAGTTTTCTCTGTCTACTCTCAGGAAACTGGATCGCTCCTGGTTCTTAATTCTGCTATTTGATATTTGGCTGTGTACACTCTAGTTGAGATTTAGGTGAGAGGTGAGTTAGTAAGAAGACTGGAAGCTGGTTACCTAAAATAGAAATCTTGGGCTTGTTTGGCAAGTTTGTCTTCCTCTTCCTACTCCCTCCATTCCCAAGTCTTCCGTAATTTCTACTCTATATGTCCCATTTTGATGCAAATGCATTTAAGGATATAAGGGTGTTGTAAAACATTCATTTCAAATCAGAATTGTATCTCCCAAAGGGACTGCCATTTCACATTTTAAAGACCCTCTTGGCTTTGGCTTTGCTGACATTAAGGGAGAAATACCTAGTTCATAGAATCTTCCAGTCAGCACACACAATGGCAATTACTTCAAGCCTGGATGTTTTAGGAATCACAGTGAAAAAAAAATGGAAGCTAGAGCTTGACAGTGTCAAATCAGCGAATAAGTTCACTTTGTCCAAGAATGCAGATACTTGCCAATAAATCACTTGCCTAGTAGACAGAAGATAAGGAAGAAACTCACCAGAATGATCCAGTGAAAAACGGTGAAAACTTCTATTTCCAGACCCCTTTGTCAAGCTCTTTCAGAGATAAAGGTGTGAGCTTTGCACACCATCACACTACCTGGTCTGTTTAAGTAAAAAGAAGGAGAAGGCCTCTGCCAACAGACTATAGGTCATAAATTAGCTAATAAAATATGTCCCAAGTTATCTCCTAAATAGCCTATTTTATATATACTTGTCTATTTGATTTACTTTTTCTCCACTCTCAAGGTTGAATTTTGGTAGCCTAAGACAATATATGAGGTTTAAGTTATACAATCATAGATGACCCACCTTCTTGTAAGGAAAATACTCTGTGTGTGCGTGTGTGTGTGGGTATCTGTATGTGTGTGCCATATACAATTTGTTGCTGTGTGGTGTTGATCAAAAATTTAAAAGTTACCTTGAATTCAATTTATAATATTAGTGAGTTCAATGAAGCATTCCTTTTGTTATAAATATATTTAGTTTTGTTAAAAATACATTTTAATAATGCTCACATTTTCCAGAACTTTTATAGTTTTATTATTGTCACTGGTGCTTGGATAGCAAGTTCTTATTTTATCTACTAGAGTCACAATCAATGCTTAGGCAACATTACACTTATTTATGTACATTTCTGTGTACATTACACACATATTCATATATGTGTGTGTGTGCATTACACACACACGCACACACACACACACACACACACACACACATATATATATATATATATATATATATGACATATGCACTTACAATTATTTTGATAGTAAAGGTTCAACCAGTGTTTATTATGTTAAATGTCTGAAAAATGAATTAACAGGAAAAGAAAATAGCATGTTTTTAAATGACCATATATAATGACTTAGGGATAAGTAGAGGATCAAAGAGGCAAGGTGGAGAAGGGGGAAATAAGCAGGAAATATTACAAGAGGGAAGTGGCTAAAGCAACAAAATCTGCTTTCCCCTGCCCACCTGCTACCACACAGAAGCAAAATCCCACCAAGCAACAAGGTACAGGATGAAAGGATCAATACAACTGGCAAAGCACATATTTTCAGGAAATAGAAAATACAGGAAGCAGAAAATGAAAGAAGACAATAGAAAGAATGGGAAAGACACTTCAGATAAAATTCTTTAAAATTCTAAGAAATGGACAACAACAACAAAAAAAGTCAATTAAGGAAGAGATTAAAAGGCAACAACAACACATCCTACCAAGGAAGCTGGGAAATTAGAAGAAAGAAGAAAAAATGAGAAGAAGGTACTGTTACATTCAAAAGTTTCTGGCCAATTTTTAGGTTCCTAAGAATAAGTAAAACTGACCCATGAGGATGGTAGAATTTGTCTAATCTTTTGCCATATGAGTATAAATGCAATTTGCTTTAAAAAAAAAAAAAAAGCCGTTTTCTCAAAAACAACATGAGTGACAGAGAATCCAGGACTTAGGAGCTACAGAGCAGTCTGCCCTCTCCAGAGTTAGTAATAGCTATTCTAAGTCAATGAACAATAGCCTGGTGGCTTTAAGAGCTAATCCTCCACATGCTTCCCATACTCCTCGAGTCATTAATTAAACTGGCAGCACCTGGCTTAGTATTTATAAAATACTTTACACTTCTGAAGGAGAAGTAAAAGCTGAGAGGTCTGTGGATCCATTTCTATTGTTAAGCATTACCTAAAGTACTAGGGCTTCACTTGGTAACTTCCAGACAGCTTGTGCATGAAATCCCAAATCCAACTCACTGGCATTTTTGCTCACAATAACTATGTTTATATATATATGTTTTATAACTCAGTACCCCGAGTAACTTCTTTTTTAGGGCAAGTTTGCATTTTATAGTATATCACACATCTCAAGCCCTCTTTCAGAAAACTGTTTTGGCACAGTGTGTTAACAGTGAATTATTGATTGTTACCTGCATGAAGGAATAATGCTCAGAGTGGCTGGGAAGAGCTTACCAGTTGTTGGCTCAATTGTGCAGCTCTATTTAAAGCTCTTGTGGGTAATTCAGATGATGGCAAACTTCACTTTGACACAGTGCCATCGCACATCCATTAGTGCCCTCACTAGAGTACAAACATCTGCTTGCTTTTATTGTCCATGTGTTACTTAAGATAGTCTGTTGCTTTATGACGTAAATCACTGGAATCTACTGACTATTTTTAAAGACTCTTTTAGTGTTTCCTTGAAATGATCACTCTATAGTTGTTTAGTAGATAATTGGTCCTTTAGGTACACAAAAATTACAAAGATCATATTTTCTATTCCTCTGACCTTTTCCAGAGATGGCGTTATGACTAAAGTACCCTGGCTTGTTGTAAGATTCTTTGTATTTGAGGGTTGTGTGATTCATAGGTTCACATCATCACATCAAGTTAAAGAAACTGCATTTCTGATTAATTGATCCAAGGTAACTTGCTTGTTTTCTTTTGTTCACTGGCTAGAGTTGTGTGGATTGGCTTCTTTCAGTTCACCTTGAAAGGCTTTGCTATTGTCTTCTTTATTTATCTTGTCCTGACAGACTGCTGAGCAATTTGCTTGCCCTCTAGTTTACTCATGTGTCCAGTACAGATAAGTTTCTTGACAGCCAGGTCTGTCATTTTCATTCCAATGGACTGGCTGTATTCCAGGGCCCCTTTCATCAGCAATTTTGCCTTACTTTTATGGTTAGGGAAGGCCTAAAGTCATGGGATTCCATGATACAAAGGCTCTAGCATGTGAAAAACAAACACCATCAAATATCATCAAAAATCTGAGTAAGGATTGGCCTTAGGTGTAATGAATACTAAAATGACTCTCCTCGGCCCAATAATTAGAAAATCTCGGGTGGCCATGGCCATGCAAACTCGGTCTTATAACTTGTAAAATAGTCCACAATAATCCATCTGGAAGAGCACTTTCATATTATGCCATAAAATAGAGCTCTTACTCAGGTCCTAGGATTGCAGGGTGCCAGGACTTTTCCAGGGATTTCCTAGGGGAAGAATTTTGGAAGATGATAATTTGAGGATTGTGAGAGTTGTGAGACTTGTCAGAGAATTGAGACAAGGACTAATTGGGTGATTCTGAGAGTGCAGAGAGAATGTATGTGGCTATGTGAGGTTGCAATGATTTCTTTCCCCTTGGAATCTATGTGTTTCTTGCTCTCTCTCTGAATATTGAATTCATGAGAATGGAAAAGAGAAAAAAGATTGTGTCCCAAAGGGAAACATTTAGAGAGCTGGGGGAAAAGAGCATCTACTGCCTCATGACTGAGAAAGGAAAGAATGCAATGCAGAAACCTGAAGTCACTAATTGCAAATAAAATTGATAATTCTTGTGTACTGTTTAACAAAGATTTTGTGTTCCATAAGTTACAAATAGAGGGGCATGAATAAAGAAGATTCTCATAGTAAATTTGAATTCAAACTCATTTCATCTGGAGATGACAAAGGTTCAATGGGTTAAAGTACTTACCACTAAGCCTGACAACCTGAGTTGGATTATTGAACCTACATTGTGGAAGGTGAGAACTGACTCATGTAGGGTTGTCATCTGATTCAGACAAACTCACTAAGGCACAATATATGTGTCCATACCTATATGCATGTGTGAATGTGTGCAGAAGCACACATGCATGTACATACACACACACACGCACATGCACACACACACACACACACACAGAGAGAGAGAGAGAGAGAGAGAGAGAGAGAGAGAGAGAGAGAGAGAGAGAGAGAGAGATTTTTCCATTCCAGTCAGAGGAAAGTATAAGAAAGCAACTCACCTTGTTTTCATAGTCTGTAGTTTGCTACAGCAACCATCAATAGCTGTTGAATGCCCTCTAAGGTTGCACAGAAATACTTAGAAGTATGGCAATATTTAGTGCTACAAAAACATAACTCACTGGTCACTTACAAGCTGAATGGGAACCATTTAATTCCCTGGCCTTGCTGGCTTTTAACATCATCTTCTCCAGGGCACATGGTAAGACTAAATTAGAAGTATACACAATACTCTAAGCAGAGTAAATACTTGGGAAGTCCTGGCTAATATTGTCTCTGAGCACAGAGAGAATCATTGCCTAGTGTTTGATAAATGGATGCCCCAAGAAGTTGTCATTCTTGACAAAGCAGGCAAAATATACCACCTCTAGGATAGAAAAAGTCCATTGAACTTGTTAATAGGCCTTTTACTCCAAATCACTCAGGATTGTTTAGACTTCCTTCAGAGACCTGGAGATTTAGGTAAGACATAAGATGTCCATTAACATAGCCAAGGAAATGGATTGATAGTATATAGAAACAATGATTACTAAAGAGAAAGGCAAACATTTGTTTTATATCACTCTGTTCATTTAACTCAGAATGAACAGCTTTATACCTTCAAAGAATTTTCCTATACTAGACCTGACTGACATTTTACATATAAAATATTTTGCAAATGAATTTAAGTTAATGCTACTAAAATATTCAGTGATTTCGGGCAATCATTCTAACATATGTTGGCTCAAAACTGACTTTTAAAAGTTTTGCCTGGAGACAAATTCTCTGTAAAAAAAAAAATGCTTGAACAAATTAAACACAAAGTTAAAATTTGTTTGGAAGATGATGTTTCACCCAGTCTGGTTTTATATTTCCTCTCGGATTAGAAACATGTTAGTTATTTAAAAAATATACATGTCCTGAGGACATATTTCAATAGGGCAAAGCCCCTAATCAACAACAAAGTGCTATTTTTATAAATACACAAAGATGGCAATAATGTTGAATAAAAGAATTTAGTGTCCATGGCCATTTCTTCTGTCACTCTGGAGGAAGTGTTCTTTCCATGTAAAAGAAAACCAAGTTAACCTCATTTGAAAACTTAGTAATTATAGCAGTTTTACAATGCATTGCATTGCTAAAATCTACTTATCATAACCATACCCAGCTTTAACTTTTCCAATTTCATGATTTAGTTTGTAAATCATGGACAAATGATTGTTTGTCTGATTTTGTTCAAAGGCAGTTATATCTATCTCTCTGAAATGATTAAACATAAGACAAAGATACATCAGTTCCCATCCTTCTGATAAAAACTAAAGAAAGACTTTATCTTATATTTGTAAGCATGTTTGTTGTATTTTCTTTCTCACATATATGATCCTTCGATGTTGCTTATCTTTCATATGTTCTACACTCAATCCTACAGAATAGCAAACAGTTCAGAAAATACTGAAAGATCAACTTCAATGGATTATGGTTTAATCTGATTTATCTAGTAAGGTCACATAATTTGGTTTCTTAAGTACATGAAAGAAAGAAGGAAAGAAGGAAGGAAGGAAGGAAGGAAGGAAGGAAGGAAGGAAGGAAGGAAGGAAGGAAAGAAAGAAGGAAAGAAAGGGAGGAGGGAGGGAGGGAGAGAGAGAGAGAGAGAGAGAGAGAGAGAGAGAGAGAGAGAGAGAGAGAGAGACTGTAGAAGCTGAGGCCTATCACCTCACTTGGGTGGGTAACTACTGCTGCCTTTCTCCTAAATTTATTTTTTCCTTATGGGATCATTTCAATAAGAGGTAGTTCTGTTGAGATACAGGTGCTCACCTACAGATTTCCCTAAATATGCTCCTAAGATTATTTAGATTCTCTGTGACAGCACCAAAGATGCTGTTTATTTAGTTCTTGACACCATATAGTTAATGATTTTGTTAAACTGGGTAAGTTCAGTAATGTCTGATGGTAATTTAAATATAGTGGGAATAATTTAGCATGAAAAAAAATCTAGTCTTCACTAACATGAAAATACACTGTATATTGGATGAAACAACTATAATATAAAACATAATCCATTCATTTGTTCCACAACCATTTATTACACACCTATTTATTAGGCTATGGGGACATACATATCCTGCCCTCAAGGAAATTATATTTTGATTAAGAATTTTAAATAGGTGCTAAGTAGAAGCGCAAACTAAGCAATTTCATTAAAAATATAACAAGCATAACATGCATGAAGAAAAGTATGATCTGTTGAATGTCTGAAACAAGAGTTCTGATAAATGCTTACATAAATATTGATCTCACAAAGACTAGTAATTAAAAGAAAATAAATATCTTGCTCTCTGCCTTTTTACATTTTTTATTTTAATTTTTACTTAGGAGTGTTTTAGCTCCATCTATGTATGTACGCCATGTACTTGTGTTCAGAAAAGTATGTTGAATCTCCTGGGAATATAGTTACATAAAAGTTGCTAGCAATCACATGGTCTCTGGGAGCTGAAGCTGTGTCCTCTGCAGGAGCTACAAGTGCTCTAAACTGCAAAGCCATCTCTTCAGCCCTGCTATTTGGGGTATATTAGTATCATTTCATACTCTATGATCAATATTTCTGTTGTCTACATGCGAACTTTTGGGGTGATTGAAGACAGTGCTGTGTAAGAACAAACTTCAGAGTCTCCAAGTGAGAATGAGGGAAGAAAAGCAGACTTTTAAGCCTTTCCTGCCTAAATTCCTTTAGCTGGTCTTGAGATTGAGCCCAGCATTCTGTATGTCTAACATAATTGCATGTTATGAGAATGCTGCTGATCTGAAAACTCTTGTTTTGTCATATTAGGGTCAGATATACCAACACTGTTGCAACACCTCCCATGTTTGAAGAATAGTGAATTTTGGTGTGCACAAACATGTGGTAGTAGATAGTAGAGTGACTAGCCGAGTACCAAGTGAAAGGTAGAAATTAAATGAATTCTTTGGCCCACTAACTTTTCTGGTGGGATTAAGATTAGGAAAACTGCAATTTATCAAAACGAAATCAACCAACACTCTCATTAGTTCAGGCAACTCAGAACTACATAACTGCATAACCCTGAGGGCCTGATGAATGAGGATTGTTTGCCGTGGTCAAAGAGTTTTCATTTCCAGTTCTGGCCATGTACACTCTAGAGGGCTAGGAAATGTGTTTGCACATTCACACTGCTGTCCTTCACTGCTTGTTTCACTGAGAGACAGTTTCACAAGGATTCATCAAGGGAGGCTGTGGCAAGAACAGAGTTCATAAAATCCCCAAAGCTAAGCTACCCTTGCACTTTCTTTCATGATGAGCATTACTGGCCGCTCTGTTCTGAGGCAGTTTTATGGGTACAGTATGTTGAGATGAGAGAGGAGAGGAGAGGCGGAAGTGACTTTCCTCTTCTTCTTCTTCTTCTTCTTCTTCTTCT
>NC_034613.1:147537743-147545305 GCF_900095145.1 Mus pahari
TCTCCTTCTCCTTCTCCTCCTTCTCCTTTCTCCTTTCTCCTTCTTCTTCTTCTTCTTCTTCTTCTTCTTCTTCTTCTTCTTCTTCTTCTTCTTCTTCTTCTTCTTCTTCTTCTCCTCCTCCTCCTCCTCCTCCTTTTTTTTTTGGTTGTTGTTCTGACCATTCTGTCTCTGGTGACCAACATTTTGGGAAGCAGTTAAGTTCTCTACTCTAGGATTTCTGAATTGGTGAAATAAGAATGCAACATAACGGGGGATTTTAAAATACTTTATTTGTATTTTTTATTCTCCAGTATTTTGTGATAGTGTCTTTTAAAACATATTAAATATATTTGAAGGACTTTTAAAAATAAACATGCTTATATACTTCTATACGTACCTGAAACACACTCTTTGGCATTTATTTCAAAGAAATAAAACCTGTACACAAACATTCATATAAGCTTTGTTTATGTTATCCTGAATCTGGAAGCCTCCCAAATATTCTCCAACAAGTCAATGGTTAAGCAACCTTTGACACCCCTTTATTGTAGAATACTATGGAGCAAAGGAAATGAATGGATTATTGATATGTCTCGCAACATTGATGACTCTCCAGTGAATTATTCTGAGTTTTAAAAAAGCCAATGCTGCATGGTTAGATACCCCATGAGTCCCTTAATTTGACTTGGTAGGAGGAACTTTTTTTAAAAAAATAGAAAACAAATTAGTGGTTTCCTAGATGTAGAGATTGGGTAAAGTAAAGGAGATGGTTGTGTTTAAAAGGGCAACATATGGATCGTTGTAGAAATTGAGCTAAGCACACATATGTACACATACTCTCACACACCAGTACTAGCAAACCTGGTAAATTCTCAGTAACATTGTTTCAGTATTCAGGGTGCAATACTGTATTATAGCTGTATAGATTAACATTAAAATATAGGGAGAAACTAAGCAAAGAGGGTAAGGGTCCTTTTTATATTATTTCTTACAACTACATATGGATCTTCAATTATATCAGTAAAAGTTCTCATAAAAAAATTCTTGGCCATTTAAATGACTCAGTGGGTGAAGCTGTTTGCTGCCACACCTGACAACATGAACTCACGCCCCAGGAGTCACATAGTAAAAAGAGTGAACCAACTCTCCAGTATGCTGTCCTTTAACCTCCACACACATCCTGTGGCATGCAGGTATACAAGACTCAGATACACATCTACGGACACACACACACACACACACACACACACACACATACTCACACATGCTCACATGCACACTTACACACAACTAAATAAATTCAGTAATATAAGTATATGAAATATATATATATATATATATATATATATGTTCTTTTGAGCCACCCTAGTAAACAAAAAATTGTGTTAATGTAATTTCAAGTTAAATGCAATAGTGCTCACTAATTAATTTCAATGACTCTTCTATTTTTGTGAGTTTTATGAAAGAAAACCATATCATACATAGGGTAAAATAAAATGCAATGCAATTCCCTACAACTGGCTAAATCTGGCTCTCTGTCTGTTTTCATATGACGCCCAACCAAGCATGGTTCTTTCATTTCCAAGTTTGAAAGGCTTCAAAAGAAGAAGTACTATTTTATGACAGGTGAAAGTAATATGAATTTCCAACTTTAGTGTTCATAAAGAGAGTGTTATGAGAATATAGCTACACCCATTCAGTTCATATTATTGTCTCTGGAAGTTTTCATAGCTCAACAGCAGAGCTGAGTGGTTGCAATGGGATTGCTGGTCTTATGAAGGCAAAACTAGGAACTAAGATTTTACAGAAAAGTCTGACTTCCTTTGCACGTGGTGAGTTAGCTTAAGATTTTCTAGACTAACCTCTGATAAGTGATAATCTTAGCATCAAAGCATTCCATGAGGAAGATGATGTTTACAGTTTAAAGAATAGATGCATAAGAAAATGTTGCTGCCTGAATCGATACCAGGAGTCTTAGCTTATTCATATATTCAGTCCTTCTGGAGGAATCATCAAACCCATAAACTCAGTTCATGGTTGTCTGTTTATAGAATAAAACATTATATGTTTCTTATGAACAGCACAAGAAAAAATGAGATCTTCTGGCAAGACAGAGTCAGATCAGGTTCAGGTCATCACTCTGGCATTTGCCAGCTATATGACATGGCAAGTCCATCACTTTTCTGGGCTTTATAACAGTCAAGGTAAATATGTTTCCTTCTATGGATTTTGAGAGGATACAGTGAACCTATACATCAAGGACCTTGAATATTGACCTAGGCGAATGCTGTAATTTTTCTTCTTATTTCTCTGTGCTGCCCATCCCTTGGTCTGATTTTGAAATCTGCAGGGAAGAGTTTGGTTTCGTTTATAAACATCTCTTTACCTCCATCTTTTCAGTTTCTCTATAAGCATCTGTGGAGTGAGGTTAGAAAAAAAAAAAACTAGTCCATCTCCCTGCTACCCAGATTTCTCTGTCAAGAGACCTGAGTGGAGACTTTGGCACAATGGAATATGAATCAAATCTCTTTTTCAATTATAGGATGAAATGTTTCTGCAGTGCTGGGGGAAACCTGCAGATTGCTGTGATCCCAGTAGGTTCAGTACTAGTCTCCAGTAACAGGCCCATTGATATTTGAAAATGTTTCTGACCCTTTAGGTTATAAAAGACAAACTCTACTGAAATTATAAAGTCAGGAGGGGACATGAAAAAGAAAAAAAAAATTGATTTGCCTGCTTATCCTTGCTGAATATTCTAAGTGTTCAGGCTCACGACTAACTACACGTTGATTCAGTGGTGACTTTGATATGATTGACATGTTACTTCTTTCAGGGCATGTCCATCTGACAGCCAGAAGGACTACGTTCAGTGTTATACTACTCCAGGAAAGGACAGGAAATCCAGACTTAGGAGTTCTCCAATCTGGCCAGAGAGCAACACTGAAATTAGCAGTACATCCCTGATGTGATTTGGATCCTTCTAAGTGATGCTCAGCCAGAAGACTTAAGAAGCTGATACTGAGCTAGTTTCTGGTCTAGGAAGATTTTCAGAGTAACTGAAAGAGAAAGGGGAACACGGACAGAAAAAGAAGAGACGGGTTTAGCAATCCTTTATGTTGTTGATAAGCTCAATTATTTTTAAAATTTGTTTTAGTAGGTGCCATGGCCTAAATCACTTAGTTTCTTTATCCCTCATCTTTTCCCAGATACATTTAAAAAATTAACAAGCTAACAGTCAGTACAATATAAGCATATGTAAGTAATGAGCCAAAATATACTTTCCCCTCTGTGTAATTCATAGTTGCCTAGAGATAAGGACTGTTCACTTACATCACCCAACCCAAACCGTCCACCAATAATGTTGCTGATGTCCTCTGCATGATTACATCCACCTTGTATGAAGTCTTTCAACCTAACCATTTCTTCACTTACACTAATCTGGCCGTCAATTAGCAACGTTTGCAAGGCATTGAATTTTCTAGCTGTCCCATGCAAAGGATATTTTCAAAGCACTGAAAGTCTAGTATGGCCTCTGAAGATGACCCACATTAATGCTGTTATCATTTGTGTGGACATGAGGATAGTAAGATATTGCTACAATGTTTTCATAATGTTGTACAGCACAGTTTGTCTTAATAAACGAATTGTCTAGATAGGTGTAATATTGTCTTGTCAACCTTACAAGTAGAGAACATACTTTGACTGGGACAGAAATTGGGAAGATTGGAACTAGAAAAATTTTTGATTACTATATTTGGCATTGAGGATGGACAGAGTCACATCAAGGATAGAAAACCAGCATATAATTGCTGAGAAATTCTCCTATGACAGATGCATGTAAATGGGGACCTTAGTCCTACAAACTCACAAAGCCAAAGTCACCAGTGGCTGAAATATCCTTGGAAGTGGTTCCTTTTACAATGACTCCAGACAAGACCCTGAGCTTACCAATCTTTTGGTCTCAGTTTATGTGAGTCCTGGAGCATAGAGCTAGTTGACTAGTTGAGTCTATTCTATTTTCAAGTCTCCATCCCCATGAGCTAATAAAACATATTTTCATTTACTAGCATTTTATGACTTGTTATATAGAAACATAAACCTGAAAACCATTTCTTGTTGTCTTTCCTTTGAAGTTCTCAGAGGTGATCTTTTTAAATGAATGTTCTAAGTAAATGTCTCATTTCTAAATAGAAAATAATTCTGTTCCTTTCAGCACTTTGATCTGAGGGAACATTTCATTTCCTATTTCAGCTCACTGACAGTTATACTGCTTAGTGGACATATGTTTTTTAATTAACTACATTAACATTTATAATTTACAAAATAAGTAGTTGTTGATGTACTTCTTATTTGTTCCACAATCTCAAAGAGAAACAAATCATTAGAGCTAGACTGATATGATTGAGGATGTAAACTAGCTGTTTGGGGTGTACAAAATTTCTAATGGGAAAAGTAGACAGGACATTGCCCCATAACTTAGAGACTTAAAATACTGCACATTTATTATGTTATGGGTTTTAGAAGTCATGGATCAGGGCACATCTTAGTTATGTCTACTGCTTAGGGTCTAGACCTGTTCCATGGAACCTGGGGTCTCATCTGGAGGCCCAGATGGTCAAGAATGTTCTTCTGAGCTAATTCACATGCTTATTGGCAGGTTTCAGCCCATAAGAGCTTTTGGATAGTGTACCCTGTTTAATCACTAAATGTTGGTAAGAGGAAACCTTCTACTCCTTGTATGTGGACCTCTTTAACATGCCAGCTTACTTTATCAAAGTCATCTAGGCAGAGAATCTGATAGAAAAATATTTGTCATAATCTCTTTTCAACAACATATGGAAATGGCTTTTCATTGTAGTCATTTTGTTAGCTAGAAACGAGTTACTTAAAGGGGAAGAAATATAATATTATAAACAAGGAAACAAGGAGCATTTAATGTCAGCTTAGAAGAGCTTAGTATGATGCCTATGGTCATTTACATGGCAACATAATTAGGCAATTGTTGTGCTTCAGTCAAAAAAGACTAAGAAAGCACAAATATTTCTCTTCTCTTTCTTTCCTTTCTTCTCTACCTTTTCTCCTTACAAATGTAAAGGAAGACCGTGATAAGCTCAGGGAAACTATAAATGCCCAACATCATTTAGCTTGCCAGAGACCTGGAAACCAAATATTTCTTCTTCATTTTTCCAAGTTAAAGTCTAAGTCCAAAAGAAATTAAATTAATAGAACCAAAGTTAAGCGAGAAGTCAAATTGATGAGTTGCTTTTGTAAAATTGGGTACTTGAATCAATGATGGTTAAAGAATTCAGATGAGAAATTTCAGGGAAAATAAAGCAAAATAGGAGAGGGGAGGGAAGCATTGAGCGTGCCAGAAAGAGCTGCCAGACCCTTAGGCAATCCAAAATAATGAGGAGCATGCCTGCTTTTGCAGGGCTTGTCCTTTGGACAAAGCAGACTGGTCTGGAGATGCTTGAATGCAAGAGGACAAGTAATGTAGCCAAAATATGAACCTGCTGGAAAAAATCAAGAAAAAGAGTACTCATGCAGAAACATCATGAGGATGGAGAGCCTCAGAATAATTGCTCAAAAAGAATATCAAGAACCTTCCATGCCACTGCCAGTTCGGATCAGCAAAGCCCAATTTCAAGTGGACTCCTGCCATACCCACTCACTCTAAAGCATTTGATAATATAGATTCTTTTCTCTGAACAGCAGTGGCAGAGTTTGCAGCTCACTACTGTACTTGAAGGCACTAGGTGATGCATACCCTCTGTTCATTAAAAGAGCTGATAGAATAATGAAGAGCTGATGAGCAAAATCTACAGAAGAAAGTAGGACTGCCTGAACTGCACTGGGGTGATTTTATAGGGGAAATATGGGATTTTGCTTAAGTGCTTGACTTTTGAGAACATACAGGGATGACACTTGTTAATATCTACTATTGCTAATTCATGATTCTCTTATGGCCTCTGCGTCTATCAAACATAAATGGGATCTCAAACGTAGCCAACCATTACTGGATATGATATCTATCATTCCATTCTCAGTGTTCTCTCAAAGGAACCCATGTTGTAACTCACTAGCTGTGGAAAACAACCTGTTCTTCCAGGTCCAAAGGAAAATCATGTACGCCATTTCAAGTCTGTGTTCAATGGGGGTGGAGATATAGCCTACCAGTAGAGGGCTTGCCTTTATCATGCTCAAAACCCAGTGTTCCATCCCTAGCAACTGGAAACAAAGAGTTGGGAGAGGTTTCAAGGCTTCCGTTCCTTGCTGTCCACAGAAATCCAGGAAATCATTTAAACTCTGAGCAAAATGGGAAATGTTTCACCTCTCTCTATAGTAAGTTAAATGAAAGGCTGAATGAAATCATACCCACAGAGCATCTGTCTAGTAGTGTTAGTTGATACAGTACACAATGGGAACTGATATTGTGCAGGAGATCACAAGTAGATTGTAAAAGGCTCTGCAAGGTATTTGCAATAGCCTAACTAGGCAAGCCAAAAAGAAGTGCTCAGCTGGACAAGCTTAACTTATTAGGCCCCACTTTAAATATAAATCCTGCTCTCTGTATTTGTAGTTCCAAGACACATTTTTGGAGTTATTTTATATCTGTAAGTAGAAGACAGAACATAGTCAATACCTGACTTTCCATTATTCATTGGGTAGTATTTTAGAATGGATCATTTATTTTTTTTTATTTTTTTTAAATTTCTTTTTTATTTATTATTATTTTCATTTTTTCCTTTTTTTTTAAATTGTATTTTTTTAATTATTATTTTCTTTATTATATTGGGGAGTGGGTGGGTTGGGGAGCAGGGAGGGGAGAGGGTATAGGGGACTTTCGGGTTAACATTTGAAATGTAAATGAAGAAATAAAACAGAGACCAGAAACAGAGAGCAGACAGGAAGAAAGGTAAGGCTGAAAAGTATTCTGTTGCTGTGAGAAAAACAGTGATCAAAAGTAGCTTGAGGAGGAAAAGTTTTCTCTGGCTTACATATCCCAGGTCAATGTCCACTGAGGGAAGTTAGCACAATAACCTGGAAACAGGAATTGAATCAGAAGGCCTGAAAGAGTGCTGCTTACTGGCTTGCTCTCCATGGCTTTATCTTGCTTTTTTATACAACCCAGGCCTATCTGCTTCCCAGGCCTACCTGCTTAGAGACTCACAGTCCCTAGTAGACTGGACCCTCCCACATCCACATCATTCATCAAGAAAATATCCAGCAGATTTCCTTCAGGTAATCTGATAGAGGCATTTTCTACATTGAGGTTCTTACAAAATATCTCTTGATTTTTATCCTGTTGATTTCCCCCAACCCCAGAAAAACAACAACCAGGAGAAGAAGAATGCTTTATTTCCTAAAGGTTCAGCTACTTCCACAAATAGCACTACCAACAGGAATCAAATGTCCAAACTCAAGAGCCTATGGCAGACATTTCACATACAAACCACAGCAAAGGGTTTAATATATAACTCATTAGCAGAGTTCTTACCTAACATACCTGAAGTTCTGGGTTCAATCTCCAACAACTCTCTCTCTCTCTCTCTCTCTCTCTCTCTCTCTCTCTCTCTCTCTCT
>NC_034613.1:147545322-147558862 GCF_900095145.1 Mus pahari
TGTGTGTGTGTGTGTGTGTGTGTGTGTGTGTGTGTGTGTGTGTGATACAAGAAAATGATGAGAGAAAACAAAAATCAAATGATACTGTGATGCTGTGACTATGTTATAGAACTGTGTTATACTGGCCAACTTCCTGTATGATGTCAAGTAGCCTGTATTATTATGGACAGCTTTTAAAATGTACTTTTTCAATTAGAATAAATTATACCTGGGTAAATAATTAGAGTTTACTAAACCCCTGAAGAAAAGCTTTTTTTCTAAATCCATATCAGCTTTACAAGAGCTTGCCAAAGAATATTTATGGTAGAATTCTTGTTCTTCCTTTCCACCTAGTGCCTCTTGGTGAACAAACGTTTAGCCTCATTCCTTTGTGGGAAACAGTGTACAGAGATTTTGTTGATGGCCTTTTCTGAGTAGAAGTAGATAAGGAATTTTATGGGTAGTGAGATTTAGACTTGGAGGATTTGCTTTTGGATTGTAACCAAGACAAGGGAATGAGGCAGTTGGAACACGTGTTCTCTAGGTTGGCTTTATAGATTGTTTGCTGATTAATAGGCTTTGTGGAGTTGTAAACTCTCATAAGACTGATATCAAGGCCAATTCTGCTCTTTCTAGTCTGATTCTAAATACACTGTCATTAAGGTCAGTTGTTTTAGCAAAAGACAGAGACAAATGACTTGGTTTTTTTCATTGGTTTCCAGTGAAAACCAGCTCTCTACTTTCTTAACCTAAAAGAACTCCTCATACAAATATTATGATCATCAAATATCTAATTGGAAACTAGATTTAAAGTTGTTCTATCCATTCCAGAAAATGATCAGGTTTAGAAGATTCATTGCTTATGAACATTGTTTTTTTTTAAGAGCATAATCTTGGCAGACAGTACTTAATGAGTGCATCAAATTGTACAAGGAATTTCAAGGAGTTGTCATATAAGAGCAATTCTCATGGGGTTTGAGTACAATAATAAGCAGTAAACTACAACTCACACTCAGCACATTAGTTTTGGGACTACGGTGTCTTAAATAGTGGCCTCAACTTAGAGTGGCTTTGCCTTATGATGGTTGTTAAGCAATATCTGGAAACAGTTTTGGTTGTTCAGGCCTTGAATGCTGGTAGAATCTCATAAATAGCGATACTGCTAAACACCCTACCATAATAAGAAATAAAGAGTACATAATGAAGAGAAATGTGTTTGAAAGTGTCATTAGTTATGAGATTTAGAAACCATGACCTAGAATCATGGCCAAGTCTCGAGAAAGTACCCATGCTGGGGTGATGAAGAGAGAGATGCATTTTCATTGGCTCAGCATGAGTGTGAATTGAGAAAAGGTCAAGGGTTTGACATTTTTCACCTTTGAGTGTCTTAATGGAGCAATTGTTATTTCAAAGATTAAAGAGGAGGGGAAAAACTAGGTAAGTGCTGAATGTATAATTAAATCATGTCTCTTCTTGTTTCTTGATCTGCTTCCAATGAAAAAAAGAAAGTCACCCCACATACTGAAGTTACCACTTTTGAGTGTCTGAGTTAATTAAACAATAATAGACGTTACAGTTGTGAGAGGGTAATGTCTATGTCTTAATTATAGATTTACCCATATACACAGCTCTCTTAGAACAGCAACTTGGTTGCTCTGAAGTGCTGGGACAAACTGTCATCGTAATCTTTGGGTTATGGGGTGTGTCACTTCAGCCACTCAATTCAAGTTCCTTGGCTGTGTGTTTTTGCTGTTTCTATGTGACAGTTGCTCTTGGGTTGCAAGCAGCTGCTTTCTCTTAAATGCCTGTGCCTGTGTTTACTACATTTCTATGACAATGTGTTCACACCAATATAATTATGACTGCATTAGCACTTACCCTGTAAAGCATATGATTTGGGGGTTTATGAGGAGGTAATAAAAAGCCACTTCAGGCTTAAACTTGTCTCTGGGTGGGGGCAGTAGTAAATGGTCACTGACGGTTAGGGCCTTCTGAAGTTTGTGGCCATTAGTCCTGTTTATGGTTTACTTCTCTGCAGAGCCAAAACTATGTGCTGCGGGATTTAGAGCTTTAATCATTTAGCAAAACACAGAAACCTTGCCAAGCTTCATTGGTATTCATTAATTCTTTCAACAGATATTTGAGTGGCTAAAATGGGCCAGGGGCAGGTAATCAACACTGAGTTCATGTTCTCATAGAGTTTGTGTTCTATGCAAGGAAAGGAAGCAGGAAGAGACTGAGAAAGTGGCCAACAAGCAAGAAAAAGGAGACAAAACAGGAGAAAGGAGAGAATGATGCAGGGAAAGAATGAGGATAAAGGGAAGAGGATATGGAGGAGGAGGAAAAGGGAAAGGAGGAAGAAAAGGAGAAAGAAAATGGTGGAGTGAAGGGAGAAGAGGTGAAAATGGAAATGTCACATGCTAGAGCTTTATAAAGTATTAAAATAGAGTGATTTGTGGCTAGTTTAGAACAGGAGACAAGGACAGTGTGTCTGTAGGTTATGAGACTGACAGTTTTTCTTAGCCAAGGCATTCCGGGCTGAGGCATCAACTGGGATGGGATAAGCCTCCAAGGCTGGGTGGGAAGGCAGACCCATGGGCTGGAGCAGGAAGGGCAAGGGCAGGATGTGGCAGATATGATAGGGAGTGGGACCAAGGCAACCAAGCCCTTCTAAGCCAGGATTTGAGGCTTGGCCTTTAAAACAGGGGAGGAGTGTGGGCTGATGATCTGAATTTGAAATAGATCCTCTGACAGTTTTGGTTTGTAGGAGGAGGGAGAGAATAATTGGGAAATCCAGATGGTGACATTGTAAACTTGTTTGAAGGGCTGCCTATACAACCTGTTTCCAGGGGCAGTCAAACAATGGAGCAATCTCCAGAGAGTGGAACTCAACCTGCCACTGTTCTTTTGCTGGAATAAACTCCTGCAGGCAATCTATTAAATCATGCAGGATAGAGGAAAGAGTAAAGCCTTTGTCAATCAGTTTGTTCATCTGTAAAGTGGGCTTTATAATGCATGGTTTTGCAGTATTGTCCTTAATTGAAAATATATGAAAAGATCTTAGCCCTAGGAAAATCTGCAACTAAATCATATAATCATACCAAATACTACACAGATATGGGAAGGCAAGAGATTTCCTTTTTATTTTTTTATTTCATATATCCATTCTTTAAGAAATTCATATATGTATTCTCTGTGTGTTAGTCATATTCAATTGCTCTTAAGACAGCAATTGGGAGCTTCTTGTGCTTGAGTGGCATACTGGGGGAGCACCCTAGAGGCTGGAAGTTTTTTCCTCTAGTTTTGACATATTCTTAGGTCCTTCTCATTTCTCTTGTACTGCTTTCTTTTGCCTCAATTGCCTACCAGAAGGATGGTTGCCATCTGAACATGTCCATTGTACTGGTTTTTAGAATGATGAAAGACTTATGCACTCTTTACAAGCTAAAAAAATATTAAGAGAGAGAGAAGAGAGGGAGAGAGAGAGAGAGAGAGAGAGAGAGAGAGAGTGTGAGAGAGAGAGAGAGAGAGAGAGAGAGAGAAAGGGACAGGGACAGGGACAGGGACAGGGACATGGGGAGAGAGAGAGGAGAGTCCTGTGGCCATCATTAACACCTAATTAAAACATTTTCATTACTCTAAAGTACCCATTAGCAGTTCCTTCCTACTTCCCCTTCTCCACAGCCTGTGGCAATCACTAATCTGCTTCCTGTCTCTCTGGGTTGCCTCTTCTGGACTTTTCCTATCAGACTACTTGCCATTGTCTTCCTTGCTTCCTTCACTATCCCTAATGTTTTCAGGTCTCATCCCTGCTATAATAATCTTCTACTGCTGAGATATATCTATATATTTTGATCAAAATGAAAAATTTTTACATGGTTGTTACAGCAGATAGAAAACTATATGAGTAAATTTTCTTAATCAAAATGAAGAATATGATCTATAAAATGCTGGCAAAACCATAAGAAAAAAGTGGACAATATGAGTTCTGGCCAGTTTGTTGATGAGCATATCATAGATATAATTTTCTTCTTTTGGTACTATTATGGTGCTACCATAATTATTCTATTTTTCCTACCTCTTATGAAGTTCTCTTTCTGGTACTTAGTTTATTTTCTCCATTCTTTCTGTTTAGTCTGCAACAAATCTGTCAAACTATATCCCATAGGTCAAATAGGGCTTGAAGCTTACTTTTGTAATTATAATTTTATTGATCATAGCCACACCCATTTATTTACATATTATCTGTAGCTTTTTGAAATACCATAATAAAAATACTGTGTTGTGGCAAGGGAAATAGTGTAGATCACAAAAATCAAAGTTACTAGTTACCTGGCCCTATATACCTCAAAAGTTTGCTGACCCCTGGTCTAATGTGTGAGTGAGGACAGTACCCCAGAGTTTATTTGTATTTAATCAGAATGGTTTGTGGCTTATTGTGACTTCTCTGGGCTGGAGCAACTCTCACAACTCTCACAAAGCCATGAGAACAATTCAAGTATTTGTGGAAGTATTTTTTTCCCTTTATAAAGGGGTAAAAATATTATTTCAATGAAAAGTGATGTTAGATTATTTCCTAGTATTCCAGGGCTATTGGTAAATGTAACAGCTACTTTGTGGATTATAAATGTCAAGTTCCAACAATATGTACTCATACACGCCACCCAGGGCTGCACATAAGCGTATCAAACTTGACAGTGGGTATATTACTTATTCCTGAACTCATGAATTTTTAAGTTCCCAGAAACTCCAGCTAAAAGCATTGGAAACTGTCCACTTGATCTACTGCTATGATCTACACTCACATGTTTAGAGTCTTGTAATAAAAGCCAGGCAATTTTCACATCCTCGACTCTTCACCTGCCAATACCAACTGAATCCTTTTATCTGGGCTGAGGAATTACCTCAAAGCAACCAATTTGACTTACGTTTTGCTTTCTTCTTTTCATACTTGAATTGAAGAGTAAATGGGGGAAAAACAACAAAGACATTATACTTACACCATCTTGTTTTCTGAACAAAATTGAAATATAATCTTACTTCCAATGTGTTCCTTATAAAGCTCATCCCTTAATAGCACTTGTCCTCTTGATCCAGTTGTACCCATGGCTTATATTTCTCATGTGCCCCATTCTCTTTATGCTTCTATCTTTTCCACTCGTCTAAGAGCCTTCAAATGAAAACAACTCTTCTTTCATTGCTCCGTAAAGAGTGTGGTAAGAATGAGGTACTGAACAAAGGTCTGTTGAGTCACTCACATGTGTTTTAAACTGTCAAGCATTTTCCTTCATGTGTGCTGTAATTCAAATTCATAAATTCCTCACATTAGCATTTTTGTCTGTTTGTTTTTAATGCTGAATCTTTCTATGTCTTTCAGGCTGGTATGGAAAACACTGTGTAGCCCAGTCTGACCTCAAACATTTTTCCCATTTTTAATGGATATTTTATTTATTTACATTTCAAATGTTATCCCCTTTCCCATTCCCCACCCCAGAAATCCCCTATCCTATCCTCCTGCTACTATGAGGGTGTCCCTCCCTGCCCTCAAATTCCCCTACACTGGGGAATCAAGCCTTCATGGAACCAAGGGCCTCTTCTCCCATTGATGCCCCACAAGGCCATCCTCTGATACATATAAGGCTGGAGCCATGGGTCCCTCCATGTGTACTCCTTGGTTGGTGGTTTAGACCATGAAAGCTCTGGTTATTTGATATCATTGTCCTCCCCTGCCTCAGCTCCCTGAGGTCTGGGATTTCAGGTATGTGCCCCTGTGACTGGATAGTGTTGGATTTTTAAAATGATGATTTATTTCATGAAATACTCTGACTTTTTTCTGCAATTGTTATTATTTTCTGCCCAACTGTGGGCCCTATGGAAAATATAAGATACTTTCAGGTCAAGAGGCAGGTATTAAAGTATCAACACATAACTATTCATAAATACATTTACTAAACATAAAATTTCCAAGAAAAAATGATTGGGTGTTGTGCAGTAAATAATATGAAAGGCAGTTAATATTAACTAAGGAATATGAATGTCAGACTGCTGACAGGAAACAAAATACTTTTCATATGGTGAAAACAAAATTGTGCTGAGGAAGTACTTATTGCTAGAGATTGGGAGGAATTAGGAGAACACAGGAAATATGCTGATTTGCTTATATGGTAGGGAAAAGGGGAACAGAATGTGACACTGAAGGATTAGGGAAAACTGATGTTCTGATGCTAGTGGAAAGAGGTTGAACCAGAATGGCACCCAAATAGGAAAGGGAGTGAAAACACCTGGGTACCTAAAACCCTTGCAGCTGCCCCTGAGACTTTCTAGTGGCCAAGCCCAACACAGAGCTGGAAAGGAGGAGGACGGTTTCACACACAAGGTTGTATAGGGTTCAGGGGCACAGAGCAAGATATAGGGCTAGAAGCCGGGCGTGGTGGCGCACACCTTTAATCCCAGCACTTGGGGAGGCAGAGGCAGGTGGATTTCTGAGTTCAAGGCCAGCCTGGTCTACAGAGTGAGTTCCAGGACAGCCAGGGCTACACAGAGAAAGCCTGTCTCAAAAAAAAAAAAAAAAACAAAAAACAAAAAACAAAAAACAAACCAAAAAAAACAACCAAACAAACAAACAAAAGATACAGAGGTAGCTATAGGGTGATGGAAGCAGATCGTGGAAAGAAGCAAGAAGGAACAGCCTTTCCTGAGTATTCTATTAGAAGTGATAAGATAACCCACACTGTTTCACGGGTCAAAAGAGGAAATTTCCAGTTAGACAGAATAAACTATATGAACTCGGGCTGGTGAGATGGCTCAGTGGGTAAGATCACCCGACTGCTCTTCCAAAGGTCTGGAGTTCAAATCCCAGCAACCACATGGTGGCTCATAACCATCTGTAACAAGATCTGACACCCTCTTCTGGAGTGTCTGAAGACAGCTACAGTGTACTTACATAAAATAAATAAATAAATCTTTAAAAAAAAAAAAAACTATATGAACTCTTTCAGCTAGGAAAAAAATCTTAGAGGACTGTCTTTTTCAGGGTTTCTATTGCTTCAACAAAACACCATAACCAAAAAGTAAGTTGGGGAGGAATGAGATTAGTTGGTATACATTGCATATCACTGTTCATCATTGAAGGAAATCAAAACATGAACTCAAACATGGCAAAAACCTGGAGAAATGAGCTGAAGCAGCGTCTGGTGCTACTTGCTGTCTTGCTCCTCATGGTTTGCTCAGCATGCTTTCTTAGAGGCCTCAGGACTAACAGGCCAGGGATGGCATCACCCACTATGGGCTGGCCTTTCTCCATTGATCACTAATGGAGAAAATGCCTTAAAATTGGATCTCATGGAGGCACTTCTTCAGCTAAGCCTCTTTTATCTCTGATGATTCTAGCTTGTGTCAAGTTGACACACAAGCACAGACATTACAGGAACATAGAAGCTAAAGAAGAGGGATCAAGTTTGGGGTGAAGGAGACAGGTTCAGGTCATGGATGCCTTGTATGTGTGGAATGTTAACCCCACTGCTGTGACTGTCCATTGAAAAGAATGAATCAGTCTCTTTGAGGACTGCAATAGTCTGGGAGAGTGTTGCAATAGTCTGGGGTGCAGTCAAGCATGGGGAAAAATAATGGGCAGATATTTCACTCGAAAGATAATTTTTTCACTATGGCTAATTATATAGTATTACCCTAGTTTTAGAAAAATTGTATCTTAATCTCCCAAACATACAAAATAGAATTAGAGCCTTTACTCAGGGGTAGACTGATTAAAATTTGAAATTCATGAGTGTCATGAAACTATAAACTCCTTTACCTTAACTGGCATAAATATATTTCAAAATCTGGAAGATATTAAATACATTAGCAAAGTATTTCTCAACCTTGGCCCTATCAGCATTTTGCTCCTGAGATTTCTATACTGTTTGGATGTCTTGGCTTAAATTTAGCATCATCCCTTCCTTCTAGCCCTTGATGCCCTAGCATCCTCCTGAAAGTTGTGGTGTGGTGCTTATTTTTTTCATTGTTGACGTATCACAAGCTACAACCACCTGGGATGAGGATCACGATCGAGAAACTCTTTATCAGGTTAACCTATGAGCATATCTGTGGAAGATTGTCATGATTGTTTATTGATATAGGAAGACCCAGCCCACTGTGGGAAGCTTCAGGTCTGTATAAGGGTAGAAAAAGTTAACTAAGTAGCAAGCAAGCAGGCACACCAGGTTCGTTTATTTATCTCTGCCCTTCACTATGATGTGCTGAGACTAGCTCTCTCAAGATCTAGCATTTGTGACTTTTTGGAAATGGTGGAGTGTAACCTGAAACTATAAATTGTAATAAACCTTTCCTTCCCAATGTTTCTTTTGGTCAGGGAATTTTATCACAGCAACATAAATGAAACTAAGACAAATTGCAACTGAAAAGGCAGTACAGGGATGCTGAATATCATCAGTTGAGAACAACAGCAGCTCAGTGCATATTATGATGCTCTGTTTTCTGTTACATAGTACTAGTAATACCTTTGTCTAATTTCTCCATGAGATTTTAGATTCCTAAACCCAGCAATGAGCCATCATTCCTTTTGACCCATGTTCTACATACACAATAAGCAATATAGCAATGAATCAATACATATATGTGAAGCACATGGATGAACAATGACTAGACCTTAAATATGATAGAATGTGAAGATGTGATTGGAGTTCAAGGACATTTAAGTCTTTTTTTTCTCCCTCTTACGTTTCCTCTACTTGATGAAGGAAACATTAGAATTGAGGGAAATTATTGGGATCTCTCAAACTACAAAAATATTACTGTCATACTGTGACATTTTAACGTTGATTGTCAACTTATCAGGGCCCAGTCTCACCTAGGAAACAAGCCTCTTGAGGAATTGTAGGCTTAGTTAATTGAAGTGGGAAGTCCCACACTGGATGTGGGTGGTATCGTTTCTAGGGCTGTGGTGTTAGACAAAGTGAGCTGAGCATCACCATTCATATCTCTTGCTTCTTAACTGTGGATGCAATGTGATCAGCTATCTCACACTACTGTTGCGAAGACTTCCCGGCGCTCAAACTGCCAGTCAAAATAGACATCCGCTTCCTTAGTTTACTTTCGGAATGTATTCTATATACCAACGAGAAAAGTAAATAATACAGATATAAAATTCAAACATGGAACTTACATTTTGCAAGTCCATTAATTGTGTAGATTCTCTATCCAGATTCTCCTAGTCCATTTATACCTTTGAATATTCTTTAGTTGAATTGTACCTAATAATGCACCTAATACTTGAGGTTTGGAACTAAGTGGCACAGTATGCCTGAGTGTCATTTTGTTCATCTGTAAAGTGATAATGACTGCACACATCTCAGCATTAAATTTAAAACTGGGAAAACACATGTAAAGTGCAACTTTGAAACTATAAATCATTGCGTAAGTCTTCATTACCATTAATTAGAATTAAAGAAATTTCATGAAGGAAGCCTGCTTGATTTTTATATTTTCTTTAAAATATTTTGATACATTTTTATTTTTGAAATTAAAATGTAATTATACCATTTCCTCTTGCCTTTCTTCCATTTAATCCTTTCCGTATACTTCCTACCACAGTCTCCCCTACCACAGTCTTGTCTTCCTTTTGTCCTCCAAGTTCCTCTTCTCCCTGTTTATGTTTTTAAATATATGAGTACAACTTACTCAGTTGTGTAATGTTACTTGTATGTGCCTGTTATGAGAAGTGTTCACTCGATATTAGATAACCAATTTGTGTGTTCATCCCTGGAAAAGACTATTTCTCCCTCTGTGTGTTATTCTCTTCCTTACTTGCCTACAGTTCTTTGTGTAGGGGCAGGGTCTCCAATATTTCTCAATTCCATGTTAGCATGTTTATTGTTACTGTCCTCATTAAAATCTTACTATATTTTTTAAATTACTTTTATGGATATACTTTTGAGAACACCCCAATTATGAAAAAAAGTGACTTTTCTTATTTCTTTTAGTTTTTGTCGTTTTATTTCTTCTTGTGTTGGTTGGTTGGTGGTTGGTTGGTTGGTTGGTTGGTTGGTTGGTTGGTTGGTTGGATAGTCTGAGACACTGTAGCTCATATTGGCCTGAAATTCTCTATGCAACCCAGAGTAGTCTTCACAATTCCCCTGCTGCAGGTCTTTTGAGTGCTAAAATTATGGGCATGAGATACCACCCCTGATACCTTCTCATCAATAAGATATTAGTTTTTTTCTTTCTTAAAGTAATTTGAACTTTGAGGTCAGAGATATAAGTAGTTCAATTATGAGAAATCGCCTGACCATATTTGAATCCCCCATTATGTCTTCAGCCTGGCAAACAATCATAACTTTAGATTTGATTACAAATCCTGTTAGAAATTCTTAGAACTAATGAAACTATTTAAATGCAAGTATTTAAAGTTGTTATCTAAAGATAATCTCTTGCATCACCCTCACTACCATTGTCCTTGCTCAAGGGAGATATGTCTTGACAGTTTGGTGTTTGTTGGATAGTGGAACATGCCAGGAAACTTGGTAAGGTTGAGTGGGTCTTGAGTCCCCAACACCCAGGTTCTCACCTGAGATGGTAGGTGGTTCCTTGCTTCCTGCCAGATTCCTGGCCAGGAACACATGCTACTTCCCAACTAGGAAATATGACCTGTAGTCACTTAGCCCCAAAACCAGAATTCTCCATGCTAATGAGGTATCTAGAGGTCCTGAGGGTTTAACCAATAAGCTCCCTTTCCCAGATATTCCTTCATAGAAAAGGTATTTAATTACTAGTCCATCCTGAGGGGGTAGTATGTTCATTTTTTCACAATGAACAGTTGATCATTGGTATGGATAAGCATAGACTCAATCCTTCATCAAAAACCACCATGGAGAAAACCTTCCACTACTGAGCTGCAGCCTAAGTCTCTGGAAGAAGACCCATCTGTACTCCCACATAACCACTGCCAAACTAAGGACAATTGCTAATGAGCTAAGCCAGAGCTCCCATTTTCCAACCCAGGCTAATTGTAGTCTCTGTCCACTAGTCCCTGACTCCATTCCCAACACTGCAGGATCTACTGGTGCTGGATGTCCGGGAGTTTGGGATCCCCCAGTCCAGTTTCATCACTGAGGGCCCATGGACCCTGATTGTTCCTTGGAGACTCCTCTGTGCTGCTTTCCAGCAGCAACTGGATGCCTGGGAGTTGGAAAATCCCAGCTTCAGCCTCCCATATCTTAGACTGCTTTCCCACCCCTTGAGCAGTGCCCCGGAGGTTACCACACCCTGCAGCGAGGCAAAACAGGGATCCACAACTAGCAGGGTCCACTATCCCACAGGTGTTTCAGCTCCCTTTCTATCCTTTAACACATATTTGCTTTATCTTATACAGTTAGGATCATACAGATTTGTGTTTTGGAATATTTTCTTCTATCTTAATATTATATTTTTATCATTATGTTCTAATAAATGATAGATTATTATTAAAATAGTTTTCTTGGACATACCAGCATATTAGCTGTTATTTGCCCTTAATACTCCTTAACTTTTTCCAATTGTTTTAGAATAGATTAAGACAAACACCAAATGTGTCATGTGTATCTTTGGGACTTCGGGAATCATGATCCTCTTTCATCACTGCACTGTCAGTCAACATAAAATTTTTGAAAATGCATCTCCTCAAAGGAGTTGGCACTGATGTTAATTGCTGAGCTCTCATAAGGAAAGATACACAGCAAATTGTCAATGGGGTTTAACATTCAAGTTTCCAAATCTTATGTAAATGCTGCCATTGCCCATTGTTGAAAACACATTTCCCACTCACTTTTGTGTGGCAGCATTGTCAAGTCTGAATTTGGAGAGCTATATTTATGAGTCGGTGTGGGTATATAATCCCTATAGAAGTCTAATGATGTTTGCTACACTGATGGATGAATATACTTATTAGCAACCTTAGTTTTTGGTTTGGTGTGGCTAATTTCATATATCTTAATTTTATAGCTACCTAAAAACAGGATCAAATATAGAACTGATGGAAGAATTCACTTATTAATGACCTTAGCTTTTGGTTTGGTGTGGTTAATTTCATGTATTTTAATTTTAAAGCTATGTAAAAACAGAATCAAATATTGAAATCTGAAATTAAACAGAGTAATATGAATTTTTCTGTTCGCCTTTCTTGTAAAAAGCAAGCATTTTTTCACACACACACACAAAATGTTGACTCATTCAGAAGTCTAAAATCTTGCATGAAATTAATGGAAGGCTCTATCATACCAAGCAAAAATATGCGTCTGCCAGGAAAAGCGCCATCTGAAAATAAATAAATAAATAAGTTCCAGGTCTGTTTTTAATCTCACTTTTAGTTAAGGCACAGTTCTGATAGAGGTAGAGAACTGCCAAAGGGAAAATGCTTTCCTGCTGCTGAAGAAATGATGAGGCAGGCAGGGTGTTTATTTTTATAACAATGTGTTTTGATCCTGTGACAAATGTTTCACCATAGCCTTAACATTGTTCCTATTCTAAACTAAATTGTGTATGCTAACATTCTGATCCGTCTCAACTTCTAAGAATACTAAGATGTCTTGTTGGTGTTGAGGACTTTTCTCTCTGGTTTCCTGTGTGTTTAATTCAATTACATTATTCTTGAGTGTTTCCCATTGGCAAAGTACCATCTAGTGTACTGTCTAGTCATAGAAAGATGGTTAAACCAACAAATCTTTATGAAAGAGAAGGTAAAATGACCTCTAAGTAACTTAGGTACAAAGAAGAGTGCAGTGTGGTTTATAAAAAATAAAAACAAGCAAACTAGAAAATGCTGCAAGCGAAACCAAGGAGGGAAATAAATTTAAATCAGGAAGATCCTAGAAGTCTTTGGGAAACAGAAAAGCAGAGATATATTGCTGTGAGAGTTTGGGGGGCTGGAAAACATATCTAGAGGAACAGAAAAAGTTTAAATACAGCACACATATGACACTGTGGTTGTCTGTTTATGAATTTAGAACCGAGACCACACCTATCCTCTCCAGTACGGTAATAACTAGCAGCATGTAACTGTTTAGATTTATCTTTAAGAAAACAAAACTCAACAGTCAATGTTTCAGCCATACTAGACACATATTAAATGCTTAATAGGCATCAGGGGAAGATATTGTGGTGGAGGGGATGATCGAAAGATCGCTGATCATTGTATTTCACATTTTTGCACCTACCTGAAAGTATGTTAAAACATCAGCTTCTAAGACCCACCACTTCATTACTGGGTCTGAGACGGGCCTGGAGTTCTCTTTTTCTTTTTTCTTTTTTTTTCTAATGATTTGTTTTATTATTTTTTTCCTTTTTTATTATTATTATTATTTTCTTTATTTACATTTCAAATGCTATCCCGAAAGTTCCCTATGCCCCACCCCCACCCCTGCTCCCCTACCAACCCACACCCACTACTTGGCCCTGGCCTTCCCCTGTGCTGACTCATATAAAGTTTGCAAGACCAAGGGGCCTCTCTTCCCAATGATGGCCGATAAGGCCATCTTCTGCTACATATGCAGCTAGAGACTCGAGCTCAGGG